>NW_027451558.1:2500-18000 GCF_964194025.1 Convolutriloba macropyga
CCTTAATTTTAACTATCGAAATTTATTGGAAATCTATTTGTGCGCTATATTTTTAAAAAATTGTTCCATTCTTATGTATTATTTGTTTTCATGTTATTTACTGACTAGTAAGATTTCAAGTAAATCAAAGCTCACAAAATGACCCATTTAAGTGCAAAAGAAGCCCAAAAAATGTTTCTTGTTCTCAGAGAAAAAACTCTATTTAATTAACTTAAGATCATTTTTTGTGTTCTGCAGGCATTTAATATTCCTTTTGCAGTCTCATAAATTTATATCGTTTGCAAATCAAAGATCGTTTTGGCTTTTTGATTTGATTAAATAAAATCATGTATTACAATGAGTTGACACCTGATGGCTTTAGTGATTTTGATACTATTTAGTATTTTGATACCGTTTCAAGAAGAATTCATGCATCTTTTTGTCTTTTTTCCGTCCTTTTATAGCTGAAAAGTAGTGTTTTCGTTTAAGAGAAGAAATTTCTCATTTTGACAGAGGTTATTATTTTCACTGATGGTTTTATGGCTCTCATACCAGGAATTTTCATAAAATTCTTAAAACGTTTCATCATTTGCCTGTGTTTGTGTCTTTGGACTCTCTTTGCATTATCACGTTAATGGCATGTCTCTTTGGCAGGAGACGCGATTGAACTTCACTTGTTTTTCCAGAGACTAGATTACAATTCTAATGGCTGCAAACCTTTTCTAGCAGTTTTCAGTTATAATTCGTTTTTTTTCGCCTGCTTTTGACAATATTTATGTTTTCGTAAGATAATGACAGGTTTCAAAGGTTTCCCATGGAAGTGTAAATAAACTAATTTAAAAATTCAGATTAAAGATAATGATTGCAATGACTGTAAACAATATGTTTTCAAGAAGAATTACATTCGAACTTTGCCCTTGTTTGTTCTCCTTTTTCTCAAATTGTCGCTTATTCTCAATAAAAACAAGTATAATCAACTTTTTGACAAAACAGGCATCAGGGCATCTGTTCTCACACATTATTTGACCGCATTATGGCTAAAGTAAATCAACTCAACGTTGTCTCTTTAAAAGGGGGTCTTGATATTAAAATGAGACCCAGTAGAGAATGTAAAATGAGTCTCACTGATAACAGGCCCAATTACCTTCTTGAATTTTATGACCTTGCCAAAAATTTCGTCTCAAAAACAATGAAAATTTTTAGTCTCATCACCTTTGATTATTTCTGTGAACTTGTAACCTAATCTCAATAACAATTTTTCTACTACTTAGCTGAGTCAAAACACTGTTTTCTCGATAAAGTTTATTAAACTTCTGAATTTTGATTATTGTTTCATTTGTCGCAGGTTTCGTAGTGGTATATGACTTTCTCGATGATAAGAGTTCTCAATGGCGTCCCATGGTGGTAAAATTGAACCTTTTTAATAATTTCATTCAAAATCAATATTATCAATTTTAATGATTTTCAAATTTATCGTTTTCGAAACAAAAACCAATTTTTCGAACTTCAACTGATTTAGTTTTTTTCGTCTACTTGTCACCTATTCTCATAAAGGAAAATCTTAAATCAACTCCAGTGAAGTTCATATTTATTCGTTTTTAGTTTAAGTTTCTGACGCAATGTTGATCTTGTTATTACGCAATTTTTCAAAAGAATCTTGTTCGAAATTTTGTTCTTGTTATTGCGTTGTTTCTGGTTTCGTCGGCCCTTTAATGCGGTTTTAGCTAATTCAATTAGCTATTTTCGCTTGAAGCAATTTATGTATTGATATACCAACTATTTTTAAACAATATGTGAATGTCCAAAAAACTTCTATCTGTTCCTCATTTGGTAGACAGATAAGTGGTGATAATTATTGAGCAAAAATACTTTAAAGTTAAAAAAATAAATTCAAGCCACATAACCGAGGCTCCTTTTGAAAAAATAAATATTCTTTCAATACAGTTTTTTTAGTAAAGTTAGCTCATTATCTATTTTTCGCAAAAGTGGCTCCACCGTTTTTGCGGAATAGAGATACTTTAAAGTTGGAAATTAGGTGACAAGTACTGGTATCCATTTTTGCACTGATTATATCTATCTCAAATGCTGCTAATTTATCGCCCGTCTTTGAGCATGAAGATTTCGTACAAAACTTCACTAATTGAGCATAAAAATTGGTACAAATTTTTACTAATTGAGCTTGAAAGAGTGTTTTAAAGCTTCAATAATTGAACAATTAAGTGTGGTCAAACGCGTTATTAATTGAGCATGTAAAAGAGGTTCAAAGCTTTACAAATTGAGCATTTAAAAGTAGTTTTCAGTTTTAATGATTTAGCGTGTAAAAGTGGTTTAAAGCTTAACAAATTACCATATAGTGGGAAATTATCACTATATTTGTTAGAACTACTGAACGAGCAATAGCATACATAAAAAGTGAGCATGATTTAGCTATTTGTTTTGAACTTTAGGTCTGGAAATATACAGCAGCACACCCTACATTAATTGTTGGTAATTACCTTAGTGTTTAATCGAACGCTTAAAACAAATAGTTAGTTGAGACAGTACTTAAAATATATTATCAAAGTCTTAGTATCAAAACAATATCAAATCTTAGATAGTATAATTGATTCTTTTCTGAATAATCCCTCGATAAAAACGGTTTTTGTAGTGTTGTGATTTCACTCCCAGGTATGTTTTACCCAGTTGGAGTATTTGCGTTTATATCCCGATTTACAACTCAAAAAAATAATTTTGTACAATTGTATAAGCCCTATATAGTCTATTATTAAGCCTTAAATTAGGCACAATTGCGATTATAGATGCAGTAACAATGGATTTTAGTTACATTCAGTGCGAAATTTAGATACAATATTTGAGAATTAGAGTTGCGCTCAGTGCGAAAATAGACATAAATCGAGCAAGAAGTTTATACATAAGAAAAAGGGTACAAAGCTTGTATCTCAATTCCACGGTTACATTTTAGACCCTTTTGCAAACACGGGTTGCGCAATTCTCCTCCTTCAGTTTTGGCCGGTTTCTCTAAAGAATTTTTTTTGCTATAACGTTACATTTTCAATGTATTAGCATAGGAAACACAAACAATAGATACAGAAATTGGCAGAAATGCCCGTGACGATTTGACTATACCTCTGCAGTGTTATGGAGGTCAAACAGGAAACAGTTGAAATAAGCGCAAAGAAATAGTGAAATTTCTTTGCACTGTCTCAAATTTTTACTTTTGCTCGTTTCGCTTTTGCTAAAATATTTCGAAGGTTTATTATTGAGCATATAAATGAGCTATTGTTAGATTTTTTCTTTTCAACTATTGCACAAAGATCTCTCTGCCTTTGAGACATCACCCATTATTTGTTCTTAGTCTTAATATACTTTTTTTGCGTAAAAAGCACATGATAAATTATTAGAACCAACGTAGATCCTGACCATTTTTATGTGACTAACACAACGAATCAACTATCATGATATTCGTTGCGTGATTTTCCTCAAATTTGTGTTTCATGCTACAAGCTTTAAGCTGCCTGCAGATAACTTTAGATTATACAAAGAGAAAAACTTATATCGCATCTTCAAGCTTCAGATAATATTTAGCAACTGTTATTTTTTAAAATTGACTTTTAAAAAACATAGCATAAAGTTGAAAAGCTAGCAAACGTTTCAAAGCTCAAGAGAGTGTATCATATAGGCCACTGGCATGTCAAGTGGTGACTGTGAAATCTGAGAAAATTAATCAAAAATTCGAAATTAATACATGTAGATATCGGCATGTTGGTGTTTCTGTACATCTAGAATTTTTCGAACTTTCGTTTGCGTTTCAACTTTATGAAACTATACAATGTGTATTTTTGAACAGCAACACATGCAACATTGAGCCCAAATTTTGAATGGAGCACTTTTCACGAGAAATCATTATGCATAGCTGTGGTATCTGTGAAGTTGTATTCGTTGATGGAATTGTTTGTAAACAAGTCCCTGAAATTACTCAGACAAACTAGCCAGAATTGTGTCCCTGGCGACAGTTATTTCTTCGAATTTTTCCTTGTCGCCACCTTTGTCCGGATGATGAATTAAAGCCAGATCGTTGTATTTCTTCTTTATCAACGTTTTATCTTTCGTTCCTTGTGGAAGCGACAATTCTGTGTAAGCATTTTTCAGCGCCTCTTTTTGTGAGGAGTTGAAGAATTTGTCATAGATTCTGCTCGCCATATTAGCTATTTTATGCAGCAATTCGGTTGCCGTCAGACGTCCATTCCACCAATCGCAAATAAGAGCCACAAATGTAGCTCCCTCAATCTGCAAAGCCGATGACTTGGATACTACCAACGCCATGCTTATATTTTTGCAATCCTAAAACAAAAACACGACATAGCAGGACAAGTCCTGAAACAATTCAGAAAATTTTCATTGTCAAAGCCAAAAAAGTAAACTCTGTATTGACTTGAAAACAACTTTGACAACCATTTGCTGCAAATTTCCGTGGAAAAGTTTTGTTTAATTACCATTTTCTCTCTCCACTTTAGTAATGGAGAGAAACAAAATCACGTCGCAAAAACCCCTTGTTTTTTCGCTCAATTTTCGTTTTGGTCTGATCGAAGTCTCCCCACTCCCATTTGACTTTAAAAATTGCAAAAATATAATCAGAAAGAGGACTCGAAGTAGAAAATTGATCCTAATTGACCTATTGAACATTCTAAGCAGTTACAAATCTTAAACAATAAAAGGAAAATTGACATTAGAATTTTAACTGACAAATACTGATATAGCATCTTATAAAAATTACTTTCAGTGCAACTCCAAATAAAAATTGTTGATAAAAACGACTGAGATCATACAATACAAATAGTATGCAGCAAAATCTTACCTTTTGATTGACAAACTAACAAAATGGGTTCACCAAAAAAAGAACTGAGGAACGGGAACGAAATGACGAAAAACCAAATGAAAGAATACACTCTCTGTGAAAATATGTAAAAAATGCCAAACTGCAACTTGCCAACCTTTATTCAGAAAAAATACATCTTCTGGCTCACCAGTCAGCCACCCAAGGCTTAATGGAGAAACGTAAAACAACAGTTAAATTATGCAAAAAACAACAAACCTGGAACAAATTAGAAATTTGTGGAAATTATTTCAGTGAAAATTGCCATAACTCGCATGCAAGCGTCGCACAGTGGCAGCAAAACTGGTAAAAAAAGATCTGAATCAAGAATAAACCAAGAAAAACTATATCGAAAGACATAATATAAGAGAAATTTTACAAAAATATTTACTTATACTTTTTGCCTAATTTGTTCAGTTTTAATCAATTTTGTTACTCGAAAAAATTCAATATGATAATCAGCCAATTCAAAAGACCAGTAAAATCGCTAGAAAAATTATTTTCAACCAAAAAGCATCCAAAAATCAAATAAAAAAATGAAAAAGTATACAGAAATTTCTCAAGACGCTTAAAACAAATTACAATAGTAACAAAAAAGCTGAAAATTGACTACAAAATTGTATTATAAGCTTCTTATGGTCACAAATGCTTCCAAACACAGTATTGCTGGTTTAGATTATTAAGAGAAACATATTTGACTTAAGAAAACGAGTAAAAACAAATAAAACCTTCCAAACAGCCCATCATAAAAAAATCGCCCGCTTAGCAAACATTTTTTCACGTCTACTTTTCTCATTCATTTCTATCCTGTTTTCTCTCTGTTCTTCACCTAATTCAGCAGTTTGATCTGATCACTTATCTTTCGCGTGGTTTATTGTCGTTTACATCTTGTTTTATATACACTCCAAAAAACAACCGATCAAAACAAGACCCTCCACCAACACTCCTCTTGGAATTGTAAGAAAGCTAGCACAACAGTACAATTGAAATTTTTTGATTTGTAATGAACGTTACATAGACCTGTCATCTTTATCATGTTATGAAATTTGGAAAAAACTGTTTCAGCGAAAGTAATTCTCTCACTTTTTACGCCCGAAGCTTATAAATCCATTTATCAATTTATTTGCTGTTTGATCAGTTGCCTCAAATTTGCGGGCAACGAAATAAAATAACAACGCCAAACTCAGAGGAGGCAAAATTTTTTCCTTTCTGTCTATGGTTTTTTTCCTCAATTCTTGTTTTGGTCTGATCGAAGTCTCACCAATTCAATTTGATTTCAAAAATTGCAAAAATATAATCAGAAAAAGGACTCGAAGTAAAAATTTGATCCTAATTGATCTATTGAACATTCTAAGCACTTACAAATCTCAAACAAAAACAGGAAAATTGACATTAGAAATTTAACTGACAAAAACTGATATAAACTAGCATCTTATAAAAACTTCTTAAATGTCAACTCCCAATGAAAATTTTTGGTAAAAGCCACTGAGACCTTATAATACAAATAGTATGCAACAAAATCTTACCTTTTGATGGACAAACTGTTATAATGGGTTCACCAAAAAAAGAACCGAGGAAAGGGGAAAATGACGAAAAACCAATTGGAAGAAAATAATCACTGTGAAATTATGTACAAAAAGCTAATTTGCAACTTCCCAATCTTTATTCTGAAAAAATTACATCTTCTGACTGACCAGTCAGCCACCCAAGTCTTGTTGGAGAAAAAAAACAACAATTAAATTATGCAATGAACAACAAACCTGGAACAAAAAAGAAATTTGTGGCAATTAGTTCAGTGAAAATTGCCATGTCTTGCCATGCAATCGTCACACAATGGCATCAATACTGGTAGAAAATATCTCTATCAAGAATAAACCAACTACATCGAAAGACATAATATCAGAGAATTTTACAAAAATTTTTACTTAAATTTTTTGCTTAATTTGTTCAGTTTTATTCAATTTTTTTATGCAAAAAAACTCAATATGAAAATCAATCAATTGAAAAGACCACGAAAATTGCTAGAACAATTATGTTCAACCAAAAAACATCCAAAATTCAATTAAAAAAATGAAAAAGTTTGCAGAAACTTCTTAAGAAGCTTAACACAAGTCTAAATAGTAACAAAAAAGCTGAAAATTGACTCTAGAATTGTAATGTTTGCTTCAAATTGTCAAAAATATTTCCTTACACAATATTGCTGGTTTAGATTTTTAAGAGAAACACAATTGACTAAAAAAACGAGTAAAAACAAAAAAAAGCTTCCAAACAGCCGCCCATCATAAAAAAATCGCCCGCTTAGCGAACAATTTTTCATATCTACTTTTCTCATTCATTTCCATCCTGTTTTCTCTCTGTTCTTCACCTAATTCAGCAGTTTGACTTGATCACTTATCTTTCGCCTGGTTTATTGTCGTTTACATCTTGTTTTATATACACTCCAAAAAACAACCGATCAAAACAAGACCCTCCACCAACACTCCTCTTGAAATTGTAAGAAAGATAGCACAACAGTACAATTGAAATTTTTTGATTTGTAATGAACGTTACATAGACCTGCCATCTTTATCATGTTATGAAATTTGGAAAAAACTGTTTCAGCTAAAATATTTCTCTCACTTTTTACGCCCGAAGCTTATAAATCCATTTATCAATTTATTTGCTGTTTGATCAGTTGCCTCAAATTTGCGGGCAACAAAATAAAATAACAACACCAAACTCAGAGGAGGCAAAATTTTTTTCCTTTCTGTCCATGGTGTTTTTGCTCAATTCTTGTTTTGGTCTGATCGAAGTCTCACCAATTCAATTTGATTTCAAAAATTGCAAAAATATAATCAGAAAAAGGAGTCGTAGTGAAATTTTGATCCTAATTGACCTATTGAACATTCTAAGCACTTACAAATCTCAAACAAAAACAGGAAAATTGACATTAGAAATTTAACTGACAAAAACTGATATAGCATCTTATAAAAACTTCTTAAATGTCAACTCCCAATGAAAATTTTTGGTAAAAGCCACTGAGACCTTATAATACAAATAGTATGCAACAAAATCTTACCTTTTGATGGACAAACTGTTATAATGGGTTCACCAAAAAAAGAACCAAGGAAAGGGGAAAATGACGAAAAACCAATTGGAAGAAAATAATCACTGTGAAAATATGTACAAAGGCTAATTTGCAACTTCCCAATCTTTATTCTGAAAAAAATACATCTTCTGGCTGACCAGTCAGCCACCCAAGTCTTGTTGGAGAAAAAAAACAACAATTAAATTATGCAAAGAACAACAAACCTGGAACAAAAAAGAAATTTGTGGCAATTATTTCAGTGAAAATTGCCATGTCTTGCCATGCAATCGTCACACAATGGCATCAATACTGCTAGAAAATATCTCTATCAAGAATAAACCAACTACATCGAAAGACATAATATCAGAGAAGTTTACAAAAATTTTTACTTAAATTTTTTGCCTAATTTGTTCATTTTTATTCAATTTTTTTATGCAAAAAAACTCAATATAAAAATCAATCAATTGAAAAGACCACGAAAATTGCTAGAACAATTATGTTCAACCAAAAAACATCCAAAATTCAATTAAAAAATTGAAAAAGTTTGCAGAAACTTCTTAAGAAGCTTAACACAAGTCTAAATAGTAACAAAAAAGCTGAAAATTGACTCTAGAAATGTAATGTTTGCTTCAGATTGTCAAAAATATTTCCTTACACAGTATTGCTGGTTTAGATTATTAAGAGAAACACAATTGACTAAAAAAACGAGTAAAAACAAATAAAAGCTTCCAAACAGCCGCCCATCATAAAAAAATCGCCCGCTTAGCGAACATTTTTTCAGATCTACTTTTCTCGCTCATTTCCATCCTGTTTTCTCTCTATTCTTCACTTCATTCAGCGGTTTGTCCTAAACACTTAGCTCTCACGTGGTTTATTTTCGATTACATCCTGTTTTATATACACTCCAAAAAATACCAATCAGAAAAAGACGCTCCACCAACACTCCTCTTCGAGTCATAAGAAAGATAGCACACCAATACAATTCAAAATTTTTGAATTTTTATGAACGTTAAACAGACATGACATCTTTATCATGTTATGAATTTTGGTAAAAAGTTGTTTCAGCTAGGATATATCTCTCACTAGTTCTTTTTGCGCCCAAAGCTTTTAAATCCATTTATTAATTTATTTGCTGATTGATCAGTTGCTTCCAATTTGCGCTTAACAAAATAATATAACAACGCAAAACTCAGTGGCGAATTTTTTTCTTTCTGTTTGTTGACAATCAAAATGTTCGGTTGTTTTTGTCACTCATATAGTCCGGCATCATAGTAACGAATTTTGGAGTACTGCTTGAAGCAGGATTAATATCAATTCGCATGGGTATTGATGAACGTGTCTAATTTTGCTTAATGTGATTAATTAAAATACAAAACATACAAAAAGTTTTTGATTCACAATACAGCGCAATTATAATTGCGCTGTATTGTGAATCGAAAACTTTGTATGTTTTGTATTTTTAGGCCCCAAGCAAATACTAGCAAAGTACGTTCATAGAAAAATGGAAATAATAGGAAAATAGGAAAATAGGAATAAAAATTGACGAGTGAGAACTACCAAGTAATGAAATAGTGAGTATTTTTTGCGAGCTAAGGTAAGCTTGAAAAGTTTCAAAATTTTCAATTGTGTACTATTGTACACACTTGAAAATTTTGAAACTATTGAAGCTTACCTTAGCTCACAAAAAAACCACTATTTCATTACTTAGCAGTTCTCACTCATCAATTTCTATTCCTATTTTCCGTAGCTTCCCTTTATTAATAATCCAAATGTGTTATTCCAAATTAATACAACCCGGACATTAGCAGCCCTCAGTATTATCTGATATGAAAATTAATTGTCTTCAACGCAAAAAACGTTGACACGAATTGGAAAGCACAGCGAAAAAGAGTGACGCAAATTTTGACAACACGTTTTTAATATTTTTCAAAACTACAATTTAACCAATATATGACTGCAGTTTTCAAAATTTAGCCCACATGTTCTTGTATCAATTGTACGCAATCATGTGTGCAGCAGATTGAACATTACTTAATGAACAAGCCTCTGAGATTTGAGCCTTTCAAGGACAGCAATGACTACATTTATTCAATGCCTTACCTTTTGCTTGAATAATTTGTACGTTGAGGATGACCTACGCTAACCGATGATGAAAAAATGGTCGATTTTGTCAGCCATTTTTGTCAATAGCTTCACCAAATTCTGCTTGTAAAAGCTAACAATTAGTCAGAAAGGGAAAAAAAGCCCAGGTGGGGAAAAAATTTTTAAATTCGCCCTGAGTTGAATTGAAGCCGAGCAAAATAACTACTGGCTGTAAAGCCTTTCCCACTAGAAAAAGGTTTTGAGAAAATTTGGAATTTCAATAAAAATTTAGGGAACTAACGGCGAAACTAAAATTGCTATAGGTTTGCTGACATTATTTGAGCAAAAATAGTGACAAAGCATTCATTCAAAATTCTTGAATGAAATTAAAAGGAGTACATACATTAATCCAACATCATAGTATAGAGAAGCTGTCACTTTTTTATGCGAGCTCTGATTGGGACATCAAGTCTTGCGTAAAGATTAGACGCGAACAACCTACAATGTGCGTCACCAAATCTTATTATTAATCTCTTTAAAATTTTACTTAGATATTTTGATCAGACGTCCGTTCTAACTCTGCTGTCTTGTGCAAAGTTTTGGGCTGCAGTCCATTCTGATTAGTTCGAATAAAATGCGAATAAATTCTATGACCTGGAAGACACACGATTCTGTCTGGTTTAACCACCGTTCAAACAACAACGCAGCAAATATTACATTTTATCGAGTAATATTACTCAAAAGCATTGCTGCTATCCACGATCGTATTTCAAGACTAGAACCATAAGCGTGTCCGGTAAACGATTCCAGTGAGCTACACCAGTTCAGAGTTAATTCAAAAATTTAAATATTGTCTCATATGTCCATAATTCCTGTTTTGAGCAACTGTGGAGAACAATCAGTGCTCTCCCCACGCTCACCATTTCTGTTGTCTCAGCATGCCCATTTTTGACCAGTGTTATAGTATCTAGTAGTCACTATAGTTAACAACGCATCAATTATAGTCTGAAATGCGCTATAACATAACTGTTAATTAATTACAGAAAAGACTGCAAAACTAATTCTGGATTAAGAAGACAATTTGCAGTTAAATGCTCAAAAATGTGGAATGTCGCATCGCCTACCTTATCCGTGAGTATGACTGCCGGAATCAATGCGTTTTTGTTAATGTAATCATTGGATAATGTACCGTTTTCGCATCATGCACAGCAGCCAGAAAAATCTATGAAACCTGTTACTACTTTTTTACATTTAAAAATTGAAAAAGAGTTTTGTTATAGTGATGCTTACAGGGCCTTGCGAAGGCATGTGCAAAAAAAAAGAATTTTATCCTTTATTTATACATACATGATCTTATTGAAAGTATAATAATCAACTTCTGCTGTATGTTCAGGTGTGAATT
This sequence comes from Convolutriloba macropyga, assembly GCF_964194025.1. Taxonomy (NCBI): domain Eukaryota; kingdom Metazoa; phylum Xenacoelomorpha; order Acoela; family Convolutidae; genus Convolutriloba; species Convolutriloba macropyga. Next base: position 13,904 of record NW_027451558.1, read on the forward strand.
ATGCTAACTTTTTGGGTAATAATCTGGTTGAGCTCTACCCTGGGCAAAAAAATTAAATTTAGCTAACAAAGGCTCGAATTTTGTTGAAGTAATCTAAATAAAAAGGAAAAAAATGGGAAAAAATAACCTTTTCCCCTGCACCCTCAAGGCTGTGAAAAACAATTCGCTATTACGTTCAATGGTTCAAATAGGACAACTGCCTGAAAAAAGTTAGTTATTATATAGGAAAACATAGTTTCTCTAAAATTTTGTGTCAATTAGTTATTTTAAAAATCAAGGGAAGCCCAGCTTTGGACACGAAAAAATCAATAAAAAAGTTAAGAAACAATGGACCCTGCACTTCGTTTATTCACTTCTCGGGAGACTACAGCTGGGCATAGAAAATTTGCTCCACAAACCGAGATCTTCCAAGTTCGATTGCTGGTGCAGCAAAATTCTTAGAGATCTTGACAGAATCTTAAGAGAGCACATTATCTTACACGTATACGTGACAGGAGCTTGTAACTATTATTTAACAAATTCGGGAAACGCACCTTTCATCCTCTGAATTTGCATGCAAATTGAATGGATGTTGAAAACAACACTTTTGTCAAAACTATCATTTTGAAAATAGGTTTCAAGCAAAAATTTCGCTAAAATTGATTGAAAATCAGAATAATTGAACTGCTTCAGTAACTGCTTTAAAAACTTAAATAGTTGTCAATAACAAATCTATACTCACTAAGTATATAACAGAGAAGGAAACAAAAAAGAGTAACAATTAAAGGTGTCAGCCACTGCTTTTGTGCAAATTTTTCAACAAAAACTGAAGTCTTAGAAAAAACTGAAAAAATTTCTAAACCTTAGTTCTGAGTCATTTCGGAGCCGCTATTTTTATGCAGTACTGCACAAGTGATAAATAGCTAACATGACTTTTATTTTTTCACTGATTAAACTCAAGTATGTTCAAATATGTTTTTTTTAATATTATCTTTCCGCTTTTAAAATTACTTTTAAAATTTTTGTTTTAGATGAAACAAGGAGGCGCGGTAATGAGCTCCACTGAACAAAAACTAAACTTAACTGCACAATTCAAACTAAATCAAAACTAACAAAATCAAAAATTCTAATGTTTCTATAGAACAAAAGCATCGATTTAGTCAAATAAAGACCTAATTTCTTCAAAAATACAAATGAGACTCTTATTTTATTTTCTATCAAAATTTGAAAACAAACTTCAAAATTTATGCCCTTCAAGAAACAAACTTTATGACAATCCAGATTTATTAATCCCCATTCAATATATTTGGATTTTGCTCTGTCAAATACGATTTATTATTTTTGCTTAAAAAATCGGCACGAGGCAACAAATGGTGTCAAGAACGCAAATTCAGCAGAGCGATAGAAAGTCGTTATCTGACTATTTGACGAGAGATCCAATGGTCGTAACTAAAATCGAGGAACATATCTGAATAGGAAACGATAAAAGCACATGTCCCAAATTAAATTTCAACAAACGATCGAATACACTTTTTTCAGCATTTTACAGTGCAGACCGCTTTCGACAGCAAGCAGAACATGTGAGGCCAAAATTTAAAAATCAGAACGAAAGAAAATATTTTCATAAAAAAAATAAATTTGAACTGCCAGAAAAAGTTATAGATTTTGTGAATTCACTATAGTTTTTGTCAGATACAATAATTTGCCGGGAAAAACCGAGAGAAACAATAAGCAATAATGATAAAAAAACAAATGTTCCGCGAAACTTTTGGAAAATTAGTGTGGTCAAATTTTAAAAAACTTACGACAAAATAAAACAAGTAAAGGCAGTTTATATTAAGTAAAGACTTCAATGCCTTCAATTTTATTCTGTTAATTAATTAATTAAGACTACAAAAAAAACGTTTCTTTAAGTTCGTTAGGGACAAATAAGCAATTGAGCGAAAAATGAAGGTAAGATCTGAAGACATACTCAAAAGTTTTAGAACGAGTTGCTGTCCTTAACAGCAACTTCAACAGAAAAAACAAGCCACTGAGCCACTGAGACGGTTCAGTTCTGATTAAACCTGTTATCACTGAGAATAAAATATAAGCAAACAATGACAAGTGTGGATGAAAATCAAAAGCCAAATGTTTTTCTTAAAAAGCATTGAGCTCAAAAATTTTTAATTTTTTTTTTGAAAAATTCAGCCGAACTGACTGATTTTCTAATTCCATAAGAATAGAGCAGCTTGGTTCTGTCATTATTGAAATTAGTATTACCTTCGATGCAAAAATGATTTAAAAAGAGAGCAAAAATCAAATTTCAATAAATTTTTTTGATTGGAAAGACATTCAAAGTAAAAAAAAGCACAATTTATTTAGCTCAAACAACAAAAAAGTACATTGACAGCTCCTTGAACTCAGAACGGTATTTTCAGTGGGACTAAATGACATTAATAATAAACAACAAAAAATCGAAAACAAAAATAGTCAATGTCAAATTAAATTGTTAAGCCACAGAAAACTTACGTTATCGAATATACCACTTATCTACTTTCGTTCCTGCTTCAATAGAAAACCAATTGATGATACCTTTTAGTAAAGAGTTTTGATGATGAAAAAGATCAGAAAAAAGGCAACACAAAAAACACATAGTGCAAAAGCCAAGAAAACTTGAAAATTGAGAATAAAAACTCAATATTAAAATATGAAGCTTGAACTGAGCCCCATTAAAATGTGCAATTAATGTCCTCTCATTAAATAAATTTAGTGATCAGCTCTCAAAAAAAACTAAAACCTGCAAAACTCAAAACTTCTATCAAAATTTAAAAATCTTCAATGAACAATTTATGAAAACAATGATGACCTTAAATAATATTATTTAGGCTTAATCAAGTTTTTGTAAACTGTTAACAAAAACTTTATCCAACGAAAGAAAAGACAAAAACACCAAATAGGAGTAAAACAAAAAATAATTACCAAAGTTTAAGCAAAAAAATACAAGTTAAGCAAAGAAAGTCATTCGTAGCATTTTATCGATTCAAACTATAGCATATAAGCAACATCGCACCTAATTTGTTAACTTTATAAAAATCTGCAGAAAATCAAAAGAAAAGCGTCAAAAACAGCAGTCAAAATGACTAACGCGAATAGCATTATCCCTCAAATTACTTCTGTTAAAACAAAAAAAATCTCTCCACTTGAAAGGCAGTTCGAGGTGAAGTTAAAACAAAAAGACTTCTGTTAAAACAAAAAAAATCTCTCCACTTGAAAGGCAGTTCGAGGTGAAGTAGCATCAAAATTTTTGATTCGCTTGCTGCCTATACTATCGTGGAGTTTCTTTAGAGGCTGATTGAAATTGAATTCCCATTAGCGCTACAAGGTTGAACAAAAGTGACCACCTGTAGAAAAAGAATTCTCCCCAATATAATCTTCCCAATATGATCTCCCCAATATAAAAGATTGCTCCCTAATTAATCTTAATATATTCTACTCTATTTTAGTTTAAAAAATTTTGAAACTTCTCAATAATTACGTTGAAAGTGAATAAAATGTTGTTGTAAAATTCCAAATATTCATAAAACCTTTTCCTGAAAAACTCCTCGAGCCAGACAAAGTTTGCGTAACTGCGTTTACAATACATTTGCTCGCTCGAGGGCGGGGTCTTGCACTGAACCCACCCATGCCATGTCTTTCTACGTCAACTATATCGATTGGTCAAAATAGACTGAAAAAAATCCAGTTGATCATATAGTTTGTCTCCCTCTACGAATTGGAATCGGAACGACAACTTCAAATTGAATTATTTGGCTGCTTACAGTAGAAAAGAATAATATAAGCACGAATATCCTTTAAGTAAGTTTGGCTTAATTAGAAAAACCAGAATTGCTGTTTGATATTTTTCAAATTTTGTAAATAAAAAAACAGGAAAGCTGTTATTAAGTTAGGGTTTTTCTGTTTTTCTGATTCTAAAGGTCTCATTCTGCACCGGGGATTTGCATTTACCCAAAACTTTTGTTTGATAAAACTACCTACTAAAAACTTCACCTGTTTGACGAGACCAACTTGTGTCCTGTTTGGATAAAAAAAAACTAAGCTGTCCAATATCTTAAACTGGAGCTCTGTTGCAAATTAGA
>NW_027451559.1:0-36104 GCF_964194025.1 Convolutriloba macropyga
GTCATCCTCTACCTCACTCCTCCTTTCCCTCCCTCTCCCTTTACCTTTAGCTCAACCTTCTCCTACACCCCCTCTCACTCCAACTTCCCATCAATGCCCCCTTCCTCTAACTGCTTTTGACTGCTTTAAAATGGACCATAGTGAATGGAGTTAGCAGTCTATTAACATCACCCAACAAAACATCCATCTCCACCTCCTCCAGCTCCCTGCCCTCCTTCTACCTCCACTAAACCCTTCTACATCCATCCACCTCCACCAACCGCCGCTGTTTCCATCTCAAAGATGTAAATTCCCCAAATTATGATATAGTTGGAGCTAGAATAGCGTCTGCGGGTGTCGTCACTCTTTAATACTCAATCATGTGATAGAGTTATCGAAATTTTCAAAATCTTTATGTTTTTTGAATGAACAGTCTGATAATGAGAGAGATGTAAAACAATCTGTGCAATGTTGGAAAATATTGTAAATGAGGTTGCGAAGATGAGGGACAGTAGCCCCGAATGGATAGTCAGCCTGAGGTCATGCTGCAATGTTTCTTAGTGGAGTCTAGAGAGACTGATAAATGTTTTCATACTTCTATATGTCTAGTACAGTAATGGTTACTATAGAGGTCAGTGGTACAGCGTTGAAACTTACTGCGACCAAAGTACGCGTAGTCAGTCTATTAGATAGATAAATTATATGTCAATTCTTGAATCCGGTGCTGCATCTTTTTACTGCCGTTATAATGGAAATTTATCTACAGTGTTTTTCTGAGTGGGTTAGTCAGGTAGGTAAATTTACGTTGCGCGCAGAAATAAGTAATCCTTGCTTTATAAACCTTTAGGCTGTAAAAGGAGACCAAATAGGGTCTGCCTCACAATTTGACAGCTTTTGGCCACATCCTACTTTGAGTTTGATGAGTGTGGATAGCAAGAACATTGAATGAGGTTTAATCACTCTGATCAGTACGTAGTGCGGCTATTGTCCAGAATTTCGTGCGACTTATGATCAGACTATAGTGCAACTTTGCCCTCTGATCAGACCGTAGTGCGATCATTGCCCAGACCATCGTGCGACTCAGACCATGTACTTTGTGTCGCACCAAACCACCAGTGTGCAACCCAAAAGGTCTGATCAGAGCAATCTATGGTCGCGCAACTAAACCTGGGCTTGGTTACTCTTTTCCACATCCTTGATCTTCTTTTCAGTAAAAGAATTTCTCCCTGATTTCATTAGACAGCAGGTTGCATGAGCATGAACTGATGAATGACATAATCGAAAAGGTTGATTTTCCCTCACCGTGTTTTAGCACTGTTATAATTTAAGTTTATCTTCATTGTTTTCCTGAGTCGGTTCGTCAGATGTATTTAGTTAATAGTCTACTTCGCACGCAGAAATAACTAGCTCTAGCTCTCTATTATTCTTGATGCAGAGGGAACCTAACTACCCGGGTCGAGGTGTCACCGCCATTCAGTAGAAAATAATGTAAGATAAGCGAAGAATGAGGAAAATTTTATAAGATAAGCGGTGAATGCGGTGAAAAAACCTTTATCGCCTGGTAGCGGTAAAATTACATAATTTCTCCGCTGAATTTAGCGGTGAAATTACATGAATTCACCGCTTCGAAAAAAGTGTCCAAATTATGTAAGATAAGCGGTGACTGCGATGAAGTTACATAAATTCATCGCTCAACTTAGTGGTGAACTTACATAAATTCATCGCATAAAAAAATTGTTAAATTTGTAAGAGATCAGCAAAAAAAGCGGTGAAGCTAACGAGGAGTAAGGGAGGAAATGTTAGATTTACCCTGCCACTAAAACTACCCCTTAATCTTACATTTTTTGACATTTTTTCTTAGTGGTGAATTTATGTAATTTTACCACTAGAGTAAGCGGTGAACTTACAAAAAACCACCACATTTCACCGCTAAAACATGTAATTTCACAGCTAGAAATCGCAAATCTTACAAAAATTCACCGCGCATGTTTTACAGAAAGTAGAATGAATTCGATTTATATTCAAAACAAAAAGTATTACAAGTTAGTGAGAGATGGCGCAGTGGAAGAAGGGGTGGATGACATGCAGGAGGTGAGAGGTTCGAACCCTTGTATGGGTGGTGAAATTACATATTTTAGCGGTGAAATGAGGTGATCTTTTGCGAGATCACCGCCTGCTTTAGCGGTGAACTTACATAATTTCACCGCATTCACCGCATTTCACCGCAAAATTATGTACGAAGTTTGCGGTGAAAAAACTAACTTTTCACCGTTTATCTTACATATATTTCTAATTTTTTCTCGACCCGGGTACTGTCTGCCTTGCTTTTTAGTTTGGTTATCGCGGATAGCAATGACACTTGACGAGAATAGATCGCAAACGTCACCCTTGTGAACTCAACACCAAAATATCCTCAATTTAACCTTTTGTAACATATGCAACATAAAGAAGTCTAAATTATAGTTGAGAGTTAAAACAAGGAAATTTTTTTCTGAGAAAAAGCCGCGATCAGATATTTCGATTGGTCACGGGTTCATGATTCTTATTTGCGCCTTTTAATCATCATAGGTTGTTCAAAATTTCTCTTTTCTTCTTCTTTGGAAAGAATAAGCTCTCTAATAAAGATCAAAAGTGCGTTGATGAAAATTGACTGCGAAGGATCAGAAGGAAAAGTTATAAAAGGAGGCCAAAATTTTCTCAGAAGAGTTAACATTCCATACATTGCGATGGAAATGTTGGTCCTGAAAAGGTTCATTGCTGCAAATCAAAGCAAAGATGAGATTATAGACAGTTTGAGATTGATGAGGAATCTTGGATTTGTGGCGAGAGATGTTGGTGGGTGGCCCAATGGAAGAATACTGAGTCAAGAAAACTACCTTCAATGGCCTGATGATATCACTTGGCATAAACGAGATAACTGGAAACTGCTGGATTGAGTAGTCACCGATAAATATTGTCAGAATTATGAGGCTGGAAAAGAAAGTTTTACAGCAACGAACTCAAACTTTTAAGCACTGAAACTGATCTGTGAATAAATGAGAAACTACACAAGAATGGGATATAAATACATCAGTTGATTTTTCATTATTTTCACAAAGTTGCATGCAAGAAACTAATGCAATGGTGGCAACAATTTATTCGCTCTAATTTTAAAGTAGGGTGAGAAATCGGTGTTTGAACAAAAATTCAATTTCTTGCTAGTGGTCTTTGGTTCACATGCGGCAATTTCACTTTGGTTTTCAATGTTTTGTCGATTATTTGGATCGGATTTTTTTCTAAATGGTTTTCCCATTCCATTCATAGTTCTTTCTACGCCTAGTTTTTTGTTTGAACCAGATTTCCATTTCTCTCTAGTAGTTTTTTGTTCACATGCGGCAATATCACTTTGAATTTTACTGTTTTTTTGCAATTTTTTGATGGGATTTTTTCAATGGTTTTTCCAATGAAATCATAGTTCATTCTAGGCCTAGTTTTTTTTGAATCAGATTGACATTTCTCGCTAGTGGTTTTTGTTCTCGCTATCGGCATTTCGACACTGATTTTCTGTTTTTTTTTTGTTTTTATTGATCTGATTTGTTTTCAAAATGGTTTTCCCAATTCACTCATAGTCCTTTCTAGGTCTAGTTTTTTGTTTAGTCAATGAAAATTCTTTGTATTGTACGTCAGGAATTGTCCTGCTATGTTTTTTATTTATTCAATTTTATTGGAATGAATTTAGAAGCGGGAAATGGAACGCATGAAAATCTTTGGAGTGATTTTCGCGCTGAACAAAGGTGAAGAGCGGAGCGAAAAGAGGGGGGTTTTTGTTCATACCACTGTTTTTGAGAGAGCAAGAAATTGATTTGTTAAAAAATGTTCATTAAGCGAGCGAATTTTTTTGTCCACGTTCGGCATTTTAAAGCCGTTTTTTTCCAATTTTTTGTACAAAGGTTTGGTTATGGTTTTCTTTTCATCTTAGGCTGGTTTTGAAAGTGGTTTGTAGGTTTCCGGAAACTTATATGAATTTTATGCTAATTCGGATGTTTTTCATATATTTTGCCGATTTTTGGGCTAATTTTTGCGATTTTTTCATTTTTGTTTTGTTTTACTGCGTCAAATGGGTATTGGAAAGACAGACCTCTATTACTTGCGCAATTTTTAGTTAACAAATAATTACAGTTTTATGGATATGATGCATTTTTTTTGTTGAGAAATATGACGAGAAATAGCGAAAATTGAAACTATTTTGCTTAATTTTTTGCAGTTTTTCGTTTTTTTTCTGTTCTGTAGATACATTTTTTAGCCTATTATGACTTGCCTATTGTTTTGCAATCATCTGGATACCCTTTTGGCCGAATAAAATTTTTCTTTGGATTTATGTGTTTTTGTAATCTTTTGTAAAATTAATCAACTTTTTCCAGTTTTTTAGTCAAAGTTGTTTGGAAGAGCTTATTTTTCCATGATTTGGCATCAAGTATTTTTAAAACTTCTCATAAGATTCTCCCGGCTATGTTTTTTTAAGACGTGTTCACACATTTTCATGACTTTTGAAGTCAAATTGGAGTAGTGATTTCGGTCACGACGAAAGATGAAATGGAGCGAAAAAGCGAGTGGTTATGCGGCGTGAAATTTTTAAAGTTGAGTGAGAAAACGGTGTTTGAACAAAAATTCTCTTTCTCTCTGGTGGTTTTTTGTTTGCCCACATGCGGCAATTTCACTATGGTTTTTACAGTTTTTCAATTTTTTGGATCGGATTTTTTTCTGAATGGTTTTCCCAATCTTTTCAAAGTTCATTCCAAGCCTAGTGTTTGTTAGAGTCAAAAATTCATTTCTCGCTAGGGGCATTTTGATTTTCTGTTTTTTTTGTTTATTTATCTGATTTTTTTTAGAAATGGTTTTTCCAATTCACTGATAGTCAGTTCTGGGTCTAGTTTTTTTGTTTAGTTAATGAAAATGCTTCGAATGGTACGTCAAGACTTGTCCTGCTATGTTTTTTTTTACTTCGTCCAACAAAAAAATGTTATCAATTTTCAACTATCTTTGTTTAAGAGAAATGATCAAACTAATATGGAATTTGCTATTTTTTTCTTCATTTTTTAAAAATTTGTTTACACTTTACTTCATTTTGGTTTTGTCAGAAAACCTGTGACTCTAAACATAACCAATTTTTTATCTGGTAACACAAGAGTCTGTCAAATATTTGATGTATATGCTCAACAGAAAAACAATAACAACTAATTTTGTCTTTCAAATTTAATTTGCTTAGCCTCGGGTTTTGAATATTTCTGATACCGGCGCTGACAATATTTAGTCACTGACATATGACAGAAATCCAATTCAGCCTAATAACTGTTGGAGAAAAGTAGATGGGATAACGGTGCAGAGATATTTCGATGGAAAATTGGGAAAAGTTTTTCAATTTCTTTTTTTCAATTATTTTTGGCTGTTTTCTGGTATATATCTTTTTTTTATTTTTGTAACAGGTTTTCTTTTTTCTATTGCAATAAATGGTATCTCGGATTGCACTGGTAATATTTTTAGTGACCTAATTTATGGTATAATTCAAACTTCTCTCTGATTTCTATGTCTGACTTCTTACCCCGTTTTATTTATTAAAGCCAGAAAGCTCTACCTGGAGCTATTATTGGCCTTCTTCCCTTGGTTTCTTTGATTAAAGTAAATTGTATTGCGGTGCTGTTTTAAGAACTTTTCACATGCATTCACGATTTTTGATGTCAGTTTAAGATGACGGTTTTGATCACGCCGAAACAAGAAGTGGAGCAAAAGGGCGAGTGGTTTTGCAGATGGGATTTGGTCTGATGAGTAGTTGAAAGGCATTTAAGTGGTTTCCACTTCGAGTCGTTTCAGGAATTCTTCCGGCTATTTTTTTTTAAGATCTGTTCACACATTTTAAAGATTTTTGATGTCAAATTATAATAGTGATTTCGGTCACGACGAAATAGGACCTGGAGCGAAAAAGCGAGTGGTTTTGCGGCGTGAAATTTTTAAAGTAGAGTGAGAAAACGGTGTTCGAACAAAAACTCTATTTCTCTCTATTCACATGCGGCAATTTCACTTTGGTTTTTTCAGTTTTTTCAAGTTTTTGGATCGGATTTTTTTTCTGAATGGTTCTCCCAATTTTTTCATAGTTCAGTCCAGGCCTAGTAATTGTTAGAATCAAATTTGCATTTCTGGTGGTTTTTCGTTCCTGCATTGATTTTCTGTTTTTTTCATCTGATTTTTTTAGAAAAGGTTTTATTCCAATTCACTGATAGTCCGTTCTGGGTATAGTTTTTTTGTTTAGTCAATGAAAATGCTTCGAATTGTACGTCAAGACTTGTCCTGCTATGTTTTTTTTTTACTTCGTCGAACAAAAAAATGTTATCAATTTTTAACTATCTTTGTTTAAGAGAAATGATCAAACTAATATAGAATTTGCTAATTTTTTCTTCATATTTTTATCCCTTGTTTACACTTTACTTCATTTTGGTTTTGTCAGAAAACTTTTGACTCTAAACATAATCGAATTTTTATCTGGGTACACAAGAGCCTGTTGAATATTTGATGTATATGCTCAACAGAAAAACAATGACAACTAATATTGTCCTTCAAAATGAATTTGGTTAGCCTCGGTTTTTGAATATTTCTGAAACCGGCGCTGACAATAGTTAGTCACTGACATATGACAGAAACCCAACTCAGCCTAATAACTGTCGGAGAAAAATAGATAGGATAACGGTGCAGAGATAATTCGATGGAAAATTCGGAAATTTTTTTCCATTCTTTTCGATTATTTCTTGGCTGTTTTCTGGTACATATCTTTTTAAAAATTCTTTTTTGTTTTTTCTAATGCGATAAATGGTATCTATCTCGGGTCGCACTGGTAATATTTTTAGTGACTTAATTTATGGTATGATTCAAAGTTCTCTCTAATTTCTATGTCTGAGTTCTTACCCCGTTTTATTTATTGAAGCCGGAAAACTCTAACTGTTGCTATTATTGGCCTTCTTCTTTTGGTTTTGTTGAAATTTAAATAAATTGAATTGTATTGCGGTGTTGTTTTAAGATATTTTTACATGCATTCACGATTTTTGATTTAAGGTTGAGGTGACGACTTTGATCACGCCGAAACAAGAAGTGGAGCGAAAGAGCGAGTGATTTTGCAGATGTGATTTTGTCTGATGAGTAGTTGACAGGCATTTACGTGGATTTTATCTTCAAATCGTTTCAGGAATTTTTCCGGCTATGTTTTTTTTTAAGATCTGTTCACACATTTTCATGATTTTTGAAGTCAAATTGGAGTAGTGATTTCGGTCATGACAAAACCGGAAATGCACCGAAAAAGCGAGTGGTTTTGCGGCGTAAAACTGTTAAAGTAGAGTGAAAAGATGATGTTTGAACAAAAATTCTCTTTCTCGCTTCTTTTTTGTTCACTTGCGGCAACTTCACTTTGTTTTTACTGTTTTTTTTTCATTTTTTTTGGATTGGATTTTTTTCTGAATGGTTTTCTCAATCTTTTCATAGTTCATTCCAGGCCTAATGTTTGTTAGAATCAAATTTGCCTTTCTCCCTAGATGTTTTTTGTTCCTGCTAGGGGCATTTTGACATTGATTTTCTGTTTTTTTTTAATCCGATTTTTCTAGACATGGTTTTTCCAATTCATTGATAGTTCGCTCTGGGTCTAGTTTTTTTGTTAAGTCAAGGAAAATGCTTTGAATTGTGCGTCAGGACTTGTCCTGCTATGTTTTTTACTTCGTCGAACAAAAGAAAATGTTTCGCTTTACCTCATTTTGCCGCTTTTTGAACATTTTGCGGGAAATCATTTTGACTTCTCTAGGCTAGTTTCTCTCTTCTCTCAATCTGCTGAAAATGATTTTAAACATCAGTTGCTCAGCAAAGCAATTCAAAATGAACAGAGTCAGAATAAAAGATTGAAGTCCAAAATAGAAAAGGGATAAACCCATAAAGCCCAATTTAAATGCCCGCTATTTGAACGTCGTTCCTATAACTCTTAGTTACCATCTCTAATGCTTATTGGAATTGATAGTAGTCCCCGTAGCCTCTCTCTAAGAAACAGAATTATGTTCAACTACGAAATGGCATCAAAATAAATCGGACTTATAAAATGTTTTTGTACAAAATCTGTTTTTTTTTCAATATCTTCTTTTCTTTCAATCCCAATCATGCTTATTGGAATCAACGACGGCTTCTTTCCGGCAATCTGCCGGGTATGTTTTTCTGGGGGGATTGGGTTAGGACGGCACAAACGGAAAAGATCCCTATATCCGTTAAAAGACGGAACATTTTAGCTATCGGCTCGTTGCTTAAGAATGAGATGAAGAATGAGACGAAAAGATGAAGACTGAACTTAAAGAATGAGATGAAGAATGAGATGAACACAAGAATGAGATGAAAAAATATTAGCTTTTGATGTTCCATTGTTTTCGCAAAATTGCTCCAAAAATTCAACAAATTTTTTTGTCGTAATTTAAAATTATCGAGAACTTTTTTAAGCAATGAGCCGATAGATAAGAGATTATGGGTCTCATTATTTTTTTTATTTCTAAAAAGCTGAAATGTATTCTGCTCTATCATTTAACGAGTCGAAGAGGAAACCTAATTTTTAATCGGAAGAAGTTTTGTCACCATAAACTCATTTATACACGTTATGAAAAAAATACTATTGAGGTTGAACAAAAATTTAGAGCAGGCAAGAAAGATTTTCGTTTTCCAGCTGACTTCAAAACAAAGAGATTAAGCGCCAAAAACTTTTTGCTGTCGGAACAAGATTTTTTCACATGCTGCCCTTTTGAATTTTTTTTTGTTTTTAAGCCGTGAAGCGTTGGTGACCCTAATATTGACCTTTTCATAGTTTTTCTACGACTCAAGGAACTGTTATGGTGATGTCATTGAAACAGGAAGTAAAGTCATTGAAGTCCTTCAAACAATTGTTTATATCAACCAGCTGCGGATCAGTCAAACGAACAGAGAAAGAAAACTTGAGAAGCTGTGATCAGGCGGTTTTTTGCGCGTGCTGCTTTTTGAACTCAGTTTTATAGTTTTCACCAGTGTTAAGGATGCTATTTGGAGCCGTTTTTTGTTAGTTTGTCTTCTTAGTCACTTTTTAGCATTTTAGTTTTGTTTTTTTAAACTGTGCTTCGCTCAATGTGTCATTTGAGAATGGCCCGACATTAAAATTTGGTTGTTACCAATTTTAAACTATCTTTTGAATGATTAAACTAATATAGAATGTGCTATTTTTTTCGTCATTTTTTGTATCCCTTGTTTACACTTTACTTCATTTTGGTTTCGTCAGAAAACCTGTGACTCTAAACATAATCGATTTTTTATCTGGTAACATAAGAGCCTGTCGAATATTTGATGTATATGCTCAACAGAAAAACAATAACTACTGATTTTGTCTTTCAAAATGAGTTTGGTTAGCCTCGGGTTTTTGAATGTTTCTGAAACCGGCGCTGACAATAGTTGGTCTCTGACAAATGACAGATATCCAACTCAGCCTAATAACTGTTGGAGAAAAATAGATGGGATAACGGCGCAGAGATATTTCTATGGAAAATTCGGAACACTTTTTCGATTTTTTTCAATTATTTTTGGCTGTTTTCTGGTATATCTTTTTTAAAAATTTTTGTAACCAATTTTATTTCTTCGAATGAAATAAATAGTATCTCGGGTCGCACTTGTATTATTTTTAGTGACTTAATTTATGGTATTATTCAAACTTCTCTCTAATTTCTATGTCTGGTTTATTACCCCTTTTATTTATTAAAACCGGAAGGCTCCACCTGGTGCTTTTATTGTCTTTCTTCTCTTGTTTTCTTTGAAGTTTAATAAATTGAATTGTATTGCGGTGTTGTTTTAAGATCTTTTCAAATGCATTCACGATTTTTGAAGTCAGGTTAAGGTGACAATTTTGATCACGCCGAAACAAGAAGTGGAGCGAGTGGTTTTGCAGAGTTGATTTTTTTTTCAACCAAATTTTAAAGTAGAGTAGGAAAGCGGCATTTGAGATAAAATACGCTTTCCCTCAATGTGTTTCTTGTTCTCGTGCGGGATTTTCACTTTGATTTTTTGACTCTTTGTTTTTTATAAACTGGTTTGATCTAATTCTTTTTAGATGGTTATTCCTATCCATTCATAGTCAATTCGGGATCTGTTTTTTCAGCCAATACTAATTCTAGGAATTGTAGGTCAGGAATTATACTGCTACAATTCCTCGAATTGTTTTTGTCATTAAGTTATTCGTTACAACCATATGATTACGTCATTTCAAACGTGCTTTTTCTTTATTCCTTCGAGCAATTTTAATTAAATTGATAGAGTGACTTCTTTTTTTAAATTAAGTGGAGCGCAATTTTTACATTTCAAAAAATTGAAAAATTGTCTCGGGGCGCCGTCTTTTTTAAAGATATGTTCACACATTTTCATGATTTTCAGAGCCAGATTGGAGAAGTGATTTTAGTCACGTTGGAACACGAACTGGTGCAAAAAACCAAGTGGTTTTGCGGCGTCAAGTTTTTTCTCTCTGATTTTAAAGTTTTAAAGTAGAGTGAGCAAATGGTGGTCAAGCAATACTCCGCTTTCTCGCTAGTGGTTTTTTGTTCACATGCTGCAATTTCACTTTAATTTTTACGGGTTTTCTTCGATTGTTTGGATCGAGTTTTTCTGAATGCTTTCCTCAATCGATTCATAGTTCATTCTAGGCCTAGTTTTTTGTTTGAACCAAATTTCAATTTCTCGCTAGTCGTTTTTTGTTTATATCCGGCATTTTGACCTTGTGTTTTCTATTTCTTTATATGATTTTTATAGAAATGGTTTTCCCTATTCGCTCATAGTTCGTTCTAGCTCTAGTTTTTTGTTCAGTTGATGAGAATTCTTTGAATGCTACCTCAAAATTTACATAATTGTAATGAAAAAATAACATCTCACCAATTAAAATTTTTGAGTCTGCAGATCTACATAGCCATTGATGCTATTTTTGCCGAGCTGCCAGCTATGTACTTTTCTGCTTTTTTGAACTAATGACACGAGTATTGCGGTTGCATTTATAAGCTCATTGTCGTCTTCATCAAAGAATCTTGAGACAATTCGGACTCTTCTTTTTGAGGAAAGACTACTTCTGTGCGGTTGAGTTTATGCTCGCACCGTCATTTTTTTATTGCATCAGCTTTTATGTCAACTGTGAATAAACTTTCCCCTAGCACTCAAAAAATGACTTCTGCATTTACAAAAAGAAGTTTAGACATTGAAAAGAGTTGCTATCTAAAGTCATATAGAGTGCATATAAACGCTGACTGAAGTTTATCGTTTCTGAATTTTTGTAAAGCATTTGATTGTAAAGCAGTCTTCCACTGGAACTTCAACATTTGAGAAGGAAGACAAGCAAATTTCAAATGTGAAGAGGAGGAACCTGGACTGCATACTCAACCACCTTAATACTGTTGACAGTTGGACTCAATTGGAGCAAAAGGACTTCTATAGAACTGTTTTTTACAACAAAGCAAAAGGCAATCGAATAGAGCTTTGTGTCCTTGAAGTCAGGAGGAAACGATAATCGAAGGTGCCTTCATCTCATAAAACAATCGACCCTCTCTGTCCTTTTGACTTAATGTTAATAAATGTTGAAACATTACCCATCCAACGATAAGAAACAAACGCAGAACGCTTGCATTAACTCAGCGTGAATGCAGAAGATTTTTAGTAATCTTCTCCACCGAAAAATCGACAACAAAATTATCATCCAAGACCCAGGTTACCCACCTTAGACCAAACTTTGAAAACTTACTAAGACTTATAAGCTGCCGTAGAAAACTTACAAAACTTTATACGGCACCGTATAAGGCCGTAATAAGTTTTCTACGGCCCCGTAGCCAATTGATGTAATTACCAATTTGTAAATTCTAAGTTCCTAAAATCGACTTAAAATCTATCGCTTATCTCATACAAGAGTAGTAAGAGAATCTGCCATATGCTTGTAGGGGGGGGTCCGAACCCCCCCCCCCCCACCTTACAAGACTTTTTACCACCGAAAAACTGATTTTCTCTTTGTGAAATGAAGTTTTTTTGGCTAAGTTTTGCCAGCCTGTGAGAATTTCTTGAGTTAAGCAGTCTGGCAAAACTTATCCAAAAAACTTTATTTCACAAAGAGAAAATCAGTTTTTCGGTGGTAAAAAGTCTTGTAGGTGTGGGGTCCGAACCCCGCCCCAACAAGCAAATGGCAGATTCCCGCTGTTGCAATGTTCGCTGTATATAGAATTAGGTGTTACCTAAGTTTTGGACTCTCACTAAATGTTTTTGGTGAAAACATAAAAAATCTAATATGAGACACCAGAAGACTAAAGTTTTCGAAAATTTCAAAAATTTTTTCGAAAATTTTTCAAAATTTTCCAAGGTCCTAAAATGGTCTGAAATGGATTTTGCGCTATGAAAGAGCACTCAAAAGTGAATTTTTGTTGACTTCACTTTTTTCACCTATGCATTATGGGTGGTCCAAACATACAAAAACTTCAGAACTTTTCAAAAAATTTTCGAAGTTTTTCAAAGTCCTTAAATGGTCTGAAATGGATTTTGCACTATGAAAAAGCATTCAAAAGTGATTTTTTGTTGACTTCAGTTTTTTCACCTACGCAGTTTTGGGGTTGAAACATACAAAAGTTTCAAATTTTTGATAAAAATTTTTCCAATTTTTTCAAAGTCTTAAAATGGTCTGAAATTGATTTTGCGCTATGAAAGAGCACTCAAAGTTTTTTTTTGTTGACTTTACTTTTTTCACCTATGCAATAGGAGGGCGCGAAACCTAGAAAATTTGTAATTTTTCGAGAAAAAAAATTAAAATTTTTTTGAAGTCTTAAAAAAAATGGTATGAAAAACAATTTGATTAACAATATTTTATTCTTTTGTAATCCTGAAATTAATCTTTAGAGATTTTATAATTCAGAATACAAAACAAATACCAATTCAATCAGTGTAAGAGTTTCTAGAAACAGAACTTCTGCTTTCATTGAAGAGATTTCTGTTTACATTAGCAGTTTTCTTCCTCCGTTTGCTAATCTTTGTTAAAGTAGCACTGTCACTGCTGCTAGATGAGTTATCCTGGCTTTCGTCAGCTTCGTTGAGAATGAAGGGGTTAGTGATTTCATTATTAGAGTCATCAGATTGATCAGATAGGTTTGAAAAGACGACAACATCATGTAACTCCTCATTCGAATACGATGGTTGACGAAAGCCGGGGTCAGGTGTTTCCCAGCCCAATACCTCCTCACCTTCGGGAAGTTCGAACAAATTATACGGTTCATTCAATTCCGTATCCCAATCAGTTTCAACGCATATTTTTTTTGTAATGTACTCATCCCTCAACGAAAAGTGTCCAAATTGCAGCTGAGTTTTTCGATCAGAGCTGATATACCTTTTGTCATCATATGCGCTCAGCGCAATTTTGTTGACACAAACAGTTTGTAATTGGTGTTTGTCGGTATTGAACTTGATGTTTTCCACTCTCACCAGGCCTCCGGTTTCTAATGTCTTCTTGAATATCTCATGGTTCAATTTGGCTTTAGCGTATTTTTTTGTTCCTTTTGCGGTCAGTTTTGTGCCCGTTAGCAACGAGAATAGAGTACAGTTTTGGCTTAAGGGCGCAAAACTCCTGCATTGGTGTTCCTGCAAGTTCATCTTTGAACTTTAGGACAACTTTTTTGTTTGATCTACCATAGAGTTTGTGATCTGTTGGAAAATTTGAGAGGTCAAAATGTCTTTTGAGATCCAAAATTTTTTCCAAGTCGTCATAGAAGTTTTTGGTTTTAAGTTTGTAAATGAAAGAATCTGTATCTGAATACAACAGCACACACTCGGTTTGTTTTTTCATTACATTGTAGTGGAACTCAAGCATGAAGAGCTTCGAAAGCTCTAAAATGCTAGCGCCAACAATTATTGGTTTGTTCCACAGGATAGACTGCTTTTTCTTAGTGATCAGAGTCAAGTTTTTGTCTATGATTTTGATTAAGGAAATATTGCCTTCAGAAGTTGCTTTCAGAAGTTCCTCTTCCGTTCTGACAAATGAAACTGACACTCGGTTTCGCAAACTTTCACAAAATTTTCCAAAGGTCGAATTTGACATTAGTTTATAGAACTCTTGGTCAAACTTGGTGGACGCTGCTTGTCGCTTTTGCGTGTTTAGTGCAATGTAGCTTGAAAGCCAATTTGATTGTCGGAATTTTACAGCTTGGTGAACGTTGGTAATTTTGATGCCGTTGTTAACGTAAAACTTTAGGTTACGATAGTGGAGCACATAGTTTTTCTTTGGATGGAAGGTCTGTCTCGGCTTTTTGGTTTTTGATGCAGTCAATTTAAGGGTGTTTCTTAGAGAAGTTTGAAAGTCGCTCAATTCTAGGGGATCGATTGATTTCTTGTCTGGTATGAGTGGATAGTCTGCATTTTTATCATGTAGTTCGTCAGGGTACTCCAAGTCGATTTCAACCAGGAAACCAATATCCCCCTCATCTTTAGTCTGTAATATTTCTTCTAATGAAATGTCCTCGACAAGCTCAAAATCCTTGAGTGGCAATGGGTATTGGAGCATGATGCCACCATAAAGATTATTCGCATCAATGTAGATTATTGATGTAACATCTTTCGACTCATCAAAATACGGCAACATGTGGTTGTTGGCAACCTCTTGTCTTGAGCTAAAGACAGAAGACAACCCTCCATGCATCATCCTTTCTGCCATGTCAAGTGTTTGTTGATCAGTCAATAGCTCAAGTTCTGGTGCACAAACTTTTAAGCAGGCACTTCCTGAAAGGTTTGATGCCCTATAGAATTGCGAACAGTCCAATCCGTATGTGTTAAAACAAACGGACCGCAGCTCCTCAAACGAGCACGCTTACTGGAGAACAATTCCTGTAAGGTAAAGTTCGAGGAACTGTTTGAGGCTTTCACAGTTGAAGACTCTGAACACATTTTTCAATTGAATCAGTTCTTCATTGGTGATATCGATTTGGTTGTCTTTTAGACTGTTCTTCCAGTTCTCTTGAATTGGAAGAGACAGATCATTAAGCTTACTGAATGAGTCCACATATGAGTAAGGAAAGTTTCCTTTCTTCTTCAACAGTTTTCGCTGCTCGTCTGTATAGCCCCGATAGAAATGGTCTAGGAGAGAAAATTTTGTGCCGGATAAACTTTGTACTACTTTATTTAAGCTACAGGGCATGAACTTGAAGCTGTCGATGAAACGAAGGTATTCGTACACTAGAACTTCGTCACGCTTGCGTTTTCGCGTTTTAATGGAAGCGCCAAAATTGAGTGCAATAAACTTCTCATCATTGGTTGGTATGACTTCAATTTTTGTCGATTGTGAAGCTGAGTGTAAGGATTTCACAATATGATGTAAGTCATAATTCATCATATTGTGGGCAATCACTGGAGTGTAGTTTAACGTCTTTCGTTTTAGCTTACACTCGCTGTGCGCATACCCGATGAATTGTCGTTGAATTAACAGTGGTCTAATACCTTTTCGTTATCAGTGTTGAAATCAACATTACAAATCCAACACTTTGACCATGTGTCTCTTGGAGGGGTTGTCCCGAGAAAACGTGGGAAGTTCCGCTTTTGCTTATAGAAATCTTTTGCAAGTTTCTCTATTTTTGTTACAAAGTGTTCCATACAATCGGGTCCTGTGTATATATCAAATTGCAGGTGCTCAGGGTTATCACGCTCAACAACAATCAGGCAATAACTGCATGGAAGATGTTGTTCTATTATAGAAGTGCTTGAAATAATTGGGTTGTTTATTGCAGTTGCAACTGGCACGACCAGAGACTCCAGATCCAGGTACACATCAAAAGGTGAAAGCCACCTTGCCGCATAGTTCTCGAACTTTACCTTTTTTTGTCGAGTGGGGGCATTGTTATTTAGAATGATTCGTTTTCCAGACAAACTTTTTGGTGTGAAGTGAGTAGCTCTAATGATCAACATACATGAAAACAATTCCGACACAGCTCGTTCCTTTCACGATACTCCCTTCCTTTGTCTTTCGCGATAACTTTTTTTAAATTGATAATGAGTACGTAGTGGTACGTCTGCGCATTTTGTAGGAGCAACAAGTCCAGAAGAAAGGGAAATTCTTTTCCTTTCTACACCCTCAGGGGCAGTAGCTGTTTCTTGCCATACCTTAAACAGAAATTTTTTACGGTTTTCATGGGTATTATCAAACAAAATAATTTTTTGATATTAGATAATGGGGTTTTTCATTAAAGTGTTTTTTTCCTTCGAAAGGTTTTTTTAGTAGGCGAAAGTGGTTTAATTTAAAAATATTATTACTTGAACACATTGACTTGCACTTCATTGATATCCTCGAACTTTGATATGTCATGTAGACTCATTGGCATTGCAAAATTCCCTTTGGGCATCTTGGCTGATGGGTTCTCCTTGCTGTATGTAAGCACATTTGTCCTGGGTCTGAATCACGGTGCTGGCGGTTCCTGTTTTTCTTTTCTTTAAACTAGATGTTATCCAGCTGTGTAACAGTATAGAAAGCATTTGTGATCTCTTCGATTGTGTATGTTCAGCAAATTCGAATCGCTTCCATATCTCCATAGCTTGAGAAGATTACAAGCTTAGACACTATGTTGTCAATGAAAGATTCGTAGCTTTCATCTGAAATCCCTGAATGATACACAGTCACTGTTTCTGTGTTGAAATAGACGCTCACTTTTTCCACTTCTTCCTCCAAAGGCTTCTGAAGCGTTAATTCAACGTTTAATTGAAGCTTTTGGAGAAATTTTTGTGTGTGTTTTTGTATAATTCTTGACACTTCATCACGCCTTCTGAACGATTATTCCATTATGTCCAAATCATTCTACCCCGGTTGAAACTCGTAGTAGTATACACCACCGCTGATTGAACTAAGAGTGGGTCTTGTTAAGTCAATCCCATCTTCTTTCATGTCCTTTATTGGCATGCCATGCTTGTCGTTAACGTGTTCCACATAGTCTAGTTTTGTTTGAAAACCTACACGACAAAAACACACTTTCAAAATAGGCCGCTGGTGAGAAATATGGGAATGCTTGCGCAGCGTAGACAAGCTTCGTACGTTCTCAGAGCAATGGAAACAGCAAAACGTTGGTACATCCAGATATATATTGCGGATATTCTTCAGATGCTCGTTAAGAGACCGTTGATTGCAGAGTTGTGTTGAACAGTGCGGGCATTGTGTCGCCATGTGGTGCAAGTTACTCGTTTGATCTTGAATGCGTTTTCAAACTGGTAAAAATTTTATTAACTATATTTCGAGAAAAAAAAACAAAATCCATTAAGGTTGGAGAAATATTTTTTGAAAAATGTCAGAGGACTTATGAGAAAAATTAATTCAATTGTTGTGTTGCAAGAAATGATTTTCGAGAAATTGTTTCAGTTATGGCTTGAAGAAGTTATCAACTTGACAGAATGAAACTAAATCACAAAACGAAATAACTGAGGACGGGTGGGTATGGCTTCTTCGAATTTCAGAATACAGAAAAATTAACATTTGCCGCGCGCAAATATTATAGTGTAAAACTTTTAAACTGTACGTTTTGTTTGGTAAATAGGCACTCACCAAAATTGAAACGCAACTCTCTTTCCTTGTATAGATACTTAGGTATACAACAAAACCAAATTGACACAGTTTTGTGAATTCAAACTGTGATTTTTATAGCTGAAACATATGAGAAAGTAAATTTCTTTTGCCAATTCTATTGCTTTCACTTGGCGCTAAAGTTTGAAGAAAAATTGGGGAAAAGGCTTATGGAATTCATTCAAGATTTATACTTGAACGCACCAGCTTAACAATGTTTGTTTAATTTGAATGTTTTATGGATCCATATTTCCACAGGTTAACCTAAATTAAACTTGTTTCAACTGAAAAACTTACTGATGACCTACTACAGACCATGAAAATAATTTAAAAAACTGTTTTTTAAAAATTGAAAGCTCAAACTATTAAATTTTAAGACAAAAGCAATCAAAGTGGGTTGGGAAAAAATCAAGAACTTGTGTACAATGATAACAATAAAATAATAAAACAACAGCGTAGAAAATTGGCTGTGAAAATTGAACGAGAAATTGCAAACAAGCTTTTTTAAGTATTGTTGTGAATTTCAAATTTAGTTATATGAAAGTTAATCAGAGTTTATGAAAAGTTCTCTAGCACTTGATGAATTTCTTTTCTTTCTCGGTGCATTCGATACACGTGGAGTTTCCTTGTTTAGTGGAGTTTTATCAGGTTCTGGTGTGATATCTCCCTGTTCTGTTCGCCTGTTTTCTAAGGGTGTCTCGCAGTTTACACCGGAAAGGTTGTTCAAAAGAGTACTTGCACTTTGCTGATCGCTGATTTTTTTGTCCCGCAATTTTGAGAAAAGTGACGGACTGCTCTCAAATGGTGATACAGTGGGACTAGGATCTCTCGCCGGTGTTGCACATGGTGTTGGCTGAAAAGGCGATTCGGGTGACCGTGCTAGACACCAGAGATCAGCCAAGTTGTCGCAAGGTTCTACTACACCGAGTTGATTTTCAAAGAATGGTACCATATCGCAATCATATTTGTAGAATACTTTCTTTCACGTTCTCGGGTGAATCAAGAATATTGTATGAGCAGAGATTATCCGGGACTGTAGATGATGCACAAATGCCTCCAGAAGTAAAATTTGTGCCTCCATGTATGTCTGTCGTGGGTTTTTCAGGTAACTTGGCCATAAAGTTGAAAAATATTTCCGGGAGCAAGCAATGGTTGAGGGTGTTCCTATCGCCTTTCTCGTTGTACCGCTTCCGCTGAACAACTACTATGATGTTCTCATGGTGTGTTTGATACACCAGAGTTCGTTTCCAAGAATTTTCATCTTCTGTGAGGACATAATAAGACGTTTATGAGAGGTTTTTGAGGATTTAAATAAAAAGCAGAAAAGTAAAACAGCAAGTATAATTTTTTCTTAAATTGATTCGCGTTGCAAAGTTGAAAAATAAAAAGAAAAATTTAAGTAAACAAAATCTAAAAGCAAATTGCTAATTTTGTCTTTGCATGCAAGCGCAGTTGTTGAATTTAAATTGTTGTCATAGAACAGTTTTATTTATTAGTTCCACTCCCAAATATAGTCTACTGACACGCCCCATGTTACAGATAATACTACCTTACAAAAAAGTTTTATCTTTTCCACAAGAGTGAAACTATGGGTTTCAGGCGTTATTTACAAGCTGGAAATACTTTAGAAATACATGTGCCTGACTCATGGCAGTTTACAGTTACCGTTTCTGTTAGCTAATTGTACAGCTAACTTGTAGGTAAACGTTATATTTCACATATTATTCTTATCAGTTAAGGAATTCTATTTTTAACTCACACATTTGTGTGTTTTTGCGTGTTCAAAATCAATAAAGTTTTTGTTGAAAACACTACAGAGATATATGTGTCTGACTCATAGCACTTTTTGCTATTACTGTTTCTGCCAGCTAAAAATGAAGTTTAACATGTAGCTACCATGTAGCTAAAACGTTATATATTACACATTATTCTTATCAGTTGATAAGTTCTATTTTAAGCTCACACGAGTGTGTGTGCGTGTGTGTTCAAATTTGGTTTCCAGAGAAATTCATTGGTATTTCAGTTTCAATTGAAAACAGTTCGACACGATCAGTTGGGCAAAGAATTGTACAATGCCATTTACAGCTGAGAAAGACGCCGAGTTTGGAGACGCTCATTTCGACGTTTCCAAAAGCGAAAAAAACGTTTGGTTAGAGCAACTATTAAGACTTATGAAAAGACTGGAAGTTAAGTCTTTTTAAAATTATTCAAAAAAGCTGAACGTGATTATGAATTTCAACAAAGAATAACACTAACGCTTGAAGAGTTTGAAAAATTGACCAAAAAATCTCCAAATATTCGATCTGCCGCTAAGAGTTCTAATGATAATGATATAACAGCTAAAGCACCGCCAGCAAAGAAACAAAAGTTGAAGCAAAAAGACGACGAGCACGAACTATCTGAGTAAAATATTTGCTTTAACAAGCTATGTACGAGCGGTCCCCCGCTTAAATTAAACAATTTCATAAAAATTTCAGGTTGTTCGTCTCAGAAAAGAAACCATCTTTAATGTTTGCCAGGAATTACGCTGTATGCATGCATTTTGAAAACGGTTATTGTGAAGTGTTACCCTCTAACCCTTATCATGTGTTGTTTGATGTGTCTGACGTTTCTACGGAAACATTAAAACGAAAAAAGCTTTATGCAGTTCCTTGCTTGTACACAACCTTCAAAACTTTTTTCTCAAACGGGGCCATAGTGGAGACAACTGGAGAGGTTTTTGAAAAACTTAAACTAGCTGTTGAATACAACGGTTCAGCACCGCCGACAAAAGGAGACGAAACCACCATTCAGAAGCGCTCACCCAATTTGAGCAATGCCCTGAGCAAAAATCACCGCCAAAATGGAATTGTTGCTAACGAATCTTGGGTTAATGCTGAGAAAACATTGAATCAGCAATTGCAAACCGAAGGGTTATCAACTGAATTTCTAAAGAGATTTGAAACAATTTTGCATGGTCCTCATGCTGGTGGTTTTTGCCAAATAATGGATATATTTGTGAGTGGCTATGGGAAATTAGATATTGACAATGATGTTTTGTGTGTACGCTTAATTTTTAAGAAATAAAATTTTGAAAAAAAAATTCATTTCACCAAATCATGTTAGTAGTGTTAAAGCATCATATGAAGCGCAAAACGTATCAAATCAACATTACTCATCTTTACAATTTCTTTTTCGCCAAAAATGTAGTGAGCAATATAAATACAAAATAAGCCACACAATAAAGAGTTTGGTTTTTGAAAAGTCTGGTATCTTAGCGATTCATACAAAATTTTAATATTATCAGCAGAGGAAGCAAGTCTATTATGTAATTGCTTGTATGGAGCTAAGTTTTGTCCAAGTGGATCAGCAAAATTATATTTTCCCTTTCTCCGACAAAAAAGTGTCCAATGTGGTCCAATTGACTGAGAGGTTGAAACATTCACTATGATGAAACTGTTGTAAGATAGATTAACAGGGAAGTTGACAGCTGCGAACACACCTCGGAACTCGTATTTCAAAAGTTTACATGCTTGAACAAGGTTATTTATTTCATCTTCATCCATCAGTTTGTAAGAATATGATTTTTTGAAACTCTTCAGGCAGAATTGATGAAGATAGTGCTTGCTTTTTCCCCAATAATCAAAATTTCTATATTGTTGGGTAATGCCGCTGAAAATTTAAGTTCAATTGAAATTGAACAGTTTGTAAGTTCAGGGTGAATAAAATCATGTGAAGCCTGCTGAGTGCTGGTGAGATCAATCACCATAATAAAATGGTTGAGGTATTCAGACAAACTTATTCCATGCCCATTATCAATATAGGCTAAATCTGACATTGTTTTGAAGTATAAGCGTTTTACATCAGCTGTATTTATGGGGCTGTCGGCAACGGCGAGTCCATTTCGGTAAATACAAATCTGCTCCAGATTAATTTTACGAAAGTGAAAAGGATTGAGTTGTTTGCTTCCTAACAAAGCTTCGTTTGTGTTAAGAAAAATGGCAAGACGTCGAATAGGCTCCCTGCTAAAAACATCTTCCTGTTTCCAACCTTGCAAGCCGGTAGAAGCTTAAAATGTTTTTGTTATAGTTTCCAAGTAAGAATAGGACGCTGGGCTTGATAGTAAAGTTTTTTCAATTGCAGAGACCACGTCATCGTTCAGCGTTATTTTTCTCACATACAAATTAGCTTCAATAATTTTCACTTTGTATGGTTTTCCAGCATCGTCAGAAATTATAACAAAATCATCTATTGATCGTCGAAACGCAATTCGCAGAGTGACTCCACTCAAAAGATGACGATCACAAGTAAAAAAAATCTACTGCCACTTTCCCATAAAAAGTGCATTCAGCAGATTGTCTAACCAAAGCCTTTCGTCGGTTAACTTCAGCTGTTGCTGTCGCTCCAGGATTTTCCTCGTACGAATAACCTTGGCAAGCCAACCAAGTAGTTTTTGCGTATTTGTTGTGAGAAAATTCGTTTTCAATGAAACTTTTGTGAGCATAATCTCCATTCGCATTTGAAATTTTTAATCCGTTGGCTGATACTGTACAGTCAGAAGAGAGTGAATGAAAAACATTTTTACAAGGTAAGGAGCGTCTGTTTTCGTAACATCTGCTGCAGCTCCAGCACCATATTTTAAATCAGCTTCAGATGCCTGAACTATCTTGCATTTGATTTCAAGGAAAGTTTTTTGCAGATCAATAAAATTATTTCTGTCTCCGGCAACCTCAAACTCAAGCATGGGTCCATTAGGACTGTAAACTGGTCCTACTTTTTGACAAAAGCTCCCATCAAAAATTACAAGAAGCGATGGTTTCCCAAATAAATCCAAGGAACTATGTGCTGCCTCTGTTGGTAACATTTTACCGATCATCTTTAACTTTGGCAAAGAAATCCGACCGACTTCTCTTTGGCTGTTTGTGTTTTGAAATGACTACCTTTCTTTTTTGCTACCTTTTCTCGCTTTTGAACCTGAACGTTTAGATCGTCTACGATTCATTCGTCTTTGTCTCATTCGCAGTGCCAATGAACCCCCTGTTTGCTTTTTGACTGTATTTGATATCGTGTTTTTCAGCGCTTGTTTTGGGGATTTTTTTACCGACAACGTCCAGTAACTCTGGTACGCTCTGTAAGAGAAGTTCTTTTCCAACACGTTTTGCTGCTGGTATAATAAATTTTCTTGCAAGTGGTAGAGCGATTCTTCCAATACCACTTGCTAAAGCTCCAAAGCCGCTACCTCTTTGCCTATAATGCCCCAAAAAATAATGCAATGCAGATGCTTAATTGGTGTAGTAAGATTCCATTGCTTTTACTCACCAAATTTTTTGAACTGTATTGTCAGAATGACTTTACCGGTCCCTGAAAAGGGGACTAATTGTCCTAATTCAGTGCGTAGTTCTATAGAAATTGACTGAATCGTATTTGAAAGAAGTTTTTTGTAGTCCAAATTCGAAAAAACTATTCTATGTGTAGGTTCAAGCTTGCAGACGCTACCGTTTTTCAACCGTTGTTTTGAATCAATGACTCGTAGTAAAGGTGCTTTGGCATCGCCAACGTATTGATACTGAATAATGTTTGTGTAAATAAATATCAAATGTTTCCCGGCGCAAAGATCAGCTTGAAAGTCCCCCATAAAAGCCTTGGTATCATCTTTTTTCTTCAGTTTGTTAGCAATTGTGTCCATTTTATAACCAATGTGCGTTCCTCGTCCATCAGGGGTGCCCTTGAAACCAATAATGCTTGGATTTTCATCGCTTGGGAACGTTATTCCCTCGCATTTTCCAAAGACATTTTCAAATTTACCGGAATTTTTAATTTCTCTGAATGAAAAATTTGGTAAACCAAAAGTTCTTTTAATGGTTGCTAACAACTGTGGCACTGTATCAAAAATTCCTGGCATGAAAGCTAATCGGTCACCACTGTATGGAAGTTATATGACATTGGCTCCAGAGCTATTTCGTTGGTGATCTTCTAAACCACCTAAACTGTAAGAAATTAGGACCCCGTTTGTGATTTGTTCTATTTTAGTTGGAAAAATAATTTCCCTCACAGCTACTCTCCAGTCTCCCGACAGTTGTATTTCATCATTGAAAAAATTTCTGAATGAAGCCAATGTGTTTTGATCGAAGATCTCCATCGAAGCAGAGGAGATTACATGTACCGTAAATTCATCTTCAAAACGTTTACTTGCCGTTTTGCAAAGGAGATTCTCGTACTAATTGGAGTTCGGGTTGATAGAATTTACCCTTAATAAATTCTTTATGGGTATCAATAAGAGAGTACGTTGGAGGGTTCAATGTTGGGATGGACAAATCTCAACAATCTCGTCTGTAAAAGACTGTTTGTAACCTTTTCCAAACTTCTCCTCTTTTCTCAGTATGCGTACAAGATCACCAACAAAAAATTTTGGGTTTTGAGAAAATGTTGTATTCGCAATCAACGATACAAGCCGCTGAACGACTTTTTTTGTGACTTTATTTGGAGCAAGTTTGATTGTTCTCTAGAATTGATAGTTTTAACAAATGAATCCAGTTTATCTAGATATAAATATGTCCGCATTTCTTCTAAGTATCTGTATATTATATTCTTTAGGGAACGTATTTTTCGTTCAGCAAAATCAGACTTTTTCTCACTGAACGTACTGTATAAACGAATTCCACGTTTGTTGCAAAGGTCTTTGAAAGCACCGATGATTATGTTTGATCATCTTTTTTTGAAAGCCTCTGCAGTTTCTGTAGCATATTTTGTTTTTAGTGGTTCAACCCTGAGATATCTTGAGAGACCGTCAACTGCAACAAGAAGGTAATTTACACCACGTTTGTACTTTGCAAGTTTGTCAACAAAAGCTAGATCTAGGGACCAGATCTCAATTAGGTCGTTTACAATTACTTTAAGCCTTGGAAATCTGAGGCGACAAAAACGATATTTGGTGAAAGATGGTTTCGTTTCCAGATTTATTTTTACTTTTTTCATTGATAATTTACTCAAATTTTGCAGTCTTTTTTCGTTTCCAAATGACGCAGGTCTTTTCAATTAGAGGTTGTCAAGTTTCATCACATCATCTATAGAAAGCCCAGTCTTTTTTACTCGTGTCTTCGTCTGTCTTCTTTTTGCTCTCGTCGACTTTTGGCTTTGCACTTTTTTCTTTTTTTCAGATCTTCCTCTTGGTTGTTTTTGCTGCTGCTGCTGTTTCTTTTGTTTTCGAGCCGGTTGCTCTTCCTCTTCTTCGCTGTAAAACTCATTGAGACCTTTTTTGCATGAGTATTGTAAACCAAATGGGCTGCTATATCAAGTTCACTCAATATTTTAGAAAACTTTTGCACGTCAATTTTTTTGATAGGTTGTTGTAAATTGTACAAAAGTTTTGTCACCTTCACTCCTTGAGGTTCATTTTCAATATGGAGGACGGTATTCTCTTCACTAATAGAAACAGTATCGAAATCAATTTTTTTTCAGGATAATTGCAGCTCTTTTTATTTTATTTTCATCCATTAATTTTAGTTCTAGCATTATTGAGTCAAACGCTGAAACCTTCCGTTTTTTCACTACGGGTTCGATTTCACTGTCATCACTAACAAATGATTCTGACTTTCCGTCATCTGGATCACTTGTGCCATCACCGGTACTCAATGTTCTCGTGATCAATCTATCAGTGCTGGTGTCAGCATCTTTTAAATTTTTTCCATCGCTTTGATCAAAATTTGGTTTAGATCTTTGTAGGAGTGATAACTGAGTGGCTTTTTGTTGATATACTGGTTTATCAAAAAATTCTCCTTTAGTTGAATTTTTTGATATGAACATTCTCTTGGGGATCAAAAAAAAATTCTTCCGCATGCAATTTTTGACTTTCAAGTAAAGATAGCACGAGAATCCTATTGCCTTGATAAGTTCTGATAAGTATTTTTTCGCAAAAATAAATCGCTTTTTTCAGACTTGTTTCCTTGGATAATAAACGCTGAAATGAATCCTCTTCATTTTTAAGTAACTGCTTTTTGACTGGAACATTGCCATTGATTACATTGAGCAAACACTCACATAGAAAGTTTATAAAACTATTTGGTGCTTCTTTGACAAACTTTCTGACATTACTCTCAGACAGCTCGAGCATTTGCTTTAGCATACATAAATCTTTCTCTCTCATCTGTCAAGTTAGTTATAACTGCTTTGGAGGAAGATAGATAGTAAATTGTTGGACCTGGTTGTACAATATTTGAACAATAACGGAAAGAGTCTGAAGTTTTTGGATCCAAGTCGATGTGTAAGAGTCCAAAGGGTAATTTTGTTGCTAATTCGTAGCTTTCTTTAAAAAACTTGTGTTGCTTAACTGTTTGTCAATATAGGTAATCTGCTAGGTGATTTGAACAAAATGATGTGGGTTGTGTTCAGATCAATTGTTCTTGACCATTTACTCTGTTGGAATAAGTTATGCTTAACGTAAATGACGCTAATATTTCTATGACGTCCAGCAGTTGCAAGTTTAGAAAACTCTTTGTCATTGAAAACTTTTTCACAGGAATCGTCAAAAACAAGCAGAGAATTTTCCAGCTGCGAAATGAATACAAATCCAGAAAACTTTGTGAAAAAAATGTTCAAGTTATGCTCTATAGAGCTGAATTTTGGTTGCTCATGTTGATAAAGTAATAAATGAATTTAAATTTTGGGTAAAATGTGTTTCTCAGTAACATTTGGAAGAAGATCTCAGTTTTACCACAGCATGACGGCCCACAAACAGCCATGAATAGTCTATCGCTTGTTGAAATTATCCTGTTCATAGCTTTGGATTGGGAAGCGCGTAGCCAACTGTGCATGAAAGCAATGAAAACCAAAAAGTTGACTCATCACAATCAAGATGGAAAAAAACACAAATTTGATCAAAGATACACCAATAAGAAACAGTATTATTATGATTTGAGTAAAATACATTACTTCTGATCGTGGTAGTCTAGAGTTAAATAATTTCCAGGAACGTCACTCTTGATTTTCTTCATTGAAAACTAAGTCATTCAAACCCACTCCACCAGCGGAATCTATCTTATCTTCTTTATTACTCATTTGAAAAGCAGTTTCCAGAAAAAATGAATATATTTTTTTTTCAAATTTAATGTTAGCTCATTGTTTTGTTAGTCACTCTCTCAATCAAGAAAAAGTCATAAGAAGTATATCTAGAGTTTTTTTCGTCCTTTTTGTATGTCACTTTGTAGTTCGCCTGAATACCACCACCAATCGAATAGTAGACAATTGACTCCTATTGCCTTTGCTGACTACTTCTTTGATTTCATCAGGGAGAGTTTCGTAGTCCAGGCTCACTTGAACTGGGGTTGGCGACTTGTGCATAGGTAAAGGGGTTAGTTTCAGTCTTTTCATTTTCTCTTGTAAAGACATGGTTCATTTGAAAGCATTCAAGCAAGGAAAGATATTTTTTCAGCGTCTCAATCTCAGCTAGAGTGCAAAGAATTTGTTGTTTCCTCAGAAGAGATTGCCCCCGTGATTCTATTTTTTCCTCTCTGACCAAAGATAGAGTTATTTGATTATCATTCGTTATGCAACTCTATACTGTCAAACTTGGAGATAAATTCACCTGAAGAACTGAAGGAGCTACTTTCTCCACTCGACGGTTCATTGGCGGGCAATGTTAGCCAATAGAAATATAACTGTGCATTTCTTTTAGCGCAATGTATTTTCTTTTGTTTCTCAGGCATGTAAAGAGAGTGTAGAGCACAAGTAAAATGTTTAATTGGGGTAACAATTTCCTCCACTTTAGGGCATAAAAGGGTATTCAAATCTATCACTTCTTTCTGTAATTGTTTGCAGTGATTCTGTATTCTCTTTCCCTTAAGCATAAAACTTTCCTGAAGGAAATCGAAGTTTAACTGCAATGAAAATTTGAGATAAAGACCAGTAAGGATAGTTGCCACTATTCTACGACAAACCGTGCAAAAATTTGCTGACCACCTGATGAGATTTTCTCTCACGGATAGTGGGTTGTATGAAACTGGTTGTAGGAAAAAGATTGTGTCTGAAAAGTTGTTTGAGCAAATCGATAACTCTTTAATTATAAAACCGGATTTTTTATGTCGAAAACCTTCAAAATCTAAAACGACAACTTCAGGAATCAACATTCCAGCAAATTAAACAAGTTCCGTTTGAACGTTTTCACGAACAGACAAAACAGTAAGCCTGTCATGTGACCAATATAAGCGTTTGTGATTGGACAAGGTAAAATGTATGAATATCCAGGGCCTTTCTGACTATAATCTGCAATAAACCCCGAAGCGTCATGAAGTATTGCATGTAATCGAAAGAATTTAAACGATTTAAGGTAGTTGTCTAACGAGGAGTTGTCTATACCAATAAGGCCACCATATGGTCTCAACTTGAGAACTATTTCCAAGTTAATGTCTGGGGTCCAGATAAAGACATGCTGCCAAAAAGTATACAAACCGTTCACTATAATCCGGATAGTCAACTTTTTTGTTCATAAATTTTGTGAATGTTCATCAAATCAATGGTCGCAATTGTTGTCATGCTGATTCTCAAAAAGAGAAATAATTGAATGAACAAAGGTTGCTTTTTATGTATGAAAATATTCAAGTCAACATATTGACTTTTCAAAAAAATCTTTTATTGTAGACGTCACATGAAAAAATTTTCAAGTCAACAAAAAATCACTTTTGAGTGCTCTGTCATAGCGCAAAATCCATTTCAGATCATTTTACTACTTCAAAAAACTTTGAAAAATTTTCGAAAAAATTTTTGAAATTTTTGTCTTTCGACCCCCATACAGCATAGGTGAAAAAATTCACTTTTGAGTGCTCTTTCATAGCGCAAAATCCATTTCAGAACATTTTAGGACCTTGGAAAACTTTGAAAAATTTTCGAAAAATTTTTTGAAATTTTCGAAAACTTTTCGTGCATTTCAGGCCCTGAAATGCACGAAAAAGGCATGGAAATTGCACCAATCGTCGTACTTTGCTACATAAATTTTGGGATAGTCTTCTGGTGTCTCATATTAGATTTTTTATGTTTTCACCAAAAACATTTAGTGAGAGTCCAAAACTTAGGTAACACCTAATTCTATATACAGCGAACATTGCAACAGCGGGAATCTGCCATTTGCTTGTTGGGGCGGGGTCCGAACCCAACCACCTACAAGACTTTTTACCACCGAAAAAATGATTTTCTCTATGTGAAATAAAGTTTTTTGGATAAGTTTCGCCAGACTGCTTAACCCAAGAACTTCTCACAGGCTGGCGAAACTTAGCCAAAAAACTTTTTTTCGCAAAGAGAAAATCAGTTTTTCAGTGGTAAAAAGTCTTGTAGGGGGGGTTCGGACCCCCCCCCCTACAAGCATATGGCAGATTATCTTACTACTTACAAGTCACTTTTTCATCACCTTATGGCACTGGATATAACTTTTTAAATCTCTGAAAAATTACAAAACCTAGTACGGTGCCGTATAAGGCCGTATCAATTATTGTAATTTTTCTGAGGTAATGTTTTCGAACTTTAATTTGCTCTGCAGGTAGGCCTTATGGTAAAAAAATTTACCTCGAAACAGTTCGAAAATTCAAAAACCTGTCACGCCTCTTCTAGGTCGTACAGAACACTTTGGAAGTCTAATGATATCTTTTGCAGTTCATGTCATGGATCAAGCAGAAAAACGTTCAATTCAAAAAATCCATCAAAAGCGTCAAAACTGAGATTTTGTTCCAAAGAAGACCAATGCTTATGTATTATGTTTCAAAAAACTGATTAGCTGTAAAATGAAGTTCGAAAAAAAATTTTGCGGTTTGAATCAGATGAAAGTAGCACTTTTTTAAAACGAAACTATCGGTACCATTTTCATAGCTGGTGAATAATTCCCTAATTCCACGCGCAAGGTTTATGAGAAGGAATAGAAAAATTAATGTCTTTGATTTGCGTTCTGTGCAATTAAATCTGTTCTGGCTTCAGAAAAAAATTTTTTGTTCAAAGTTTGGTTCATTTGAAATTTCATTTTCGAGCTTTTTTGAGCATTCAAATCAACAAAACTCATCCTGCAGATCTACAGTCAGATGTACAAGAATGATTTAACTAGAATCATCAACTGCGCAACAATAAATACATTTGATCGCTTTAAAAAAGTAAATCAAAATTTGATATTTTTTCAAAGTTCTCTATAGTTTTGGCATCTAAACGGCTAATCAACAGTGAAATTTCTGGCCGCTGGGCTGTCACTGCATGAAATTTAATTGGTTTGTCCTGAAACTATTTTGTTGAACGGTTATTCAAGTTTGACTCCTGAAAATAATGTCCACTCTCAGATTTTATTGGCTGAGGTGTGCTTTTTGTAATCGAACAGGTTTTTCTGCGTGCAATTTGCGGTTTCCAGACAATACTCAAGTACCTTAAGCTAACTATATCCCTGGTTAGTGGTAATTCAACGTTTTTTCCAATTAATGTTTTTGTCAAATTTCTGTGTATGTTGTTTTGTATCAAAATCGATAAAACATCATAACCTTCATGCCGAGGTTTGAAAGTTTTTTCATCTCATCAAGAAGGTTTTACTTAACGAAAAACAAAAAAATGGAATGAATGTCTTCGCAGAAACACGCCAGAGGCGCCGTTTAACGCCGTCAAGAATGTTTTTCGGAATTTTTAGGCTTTAAAATTAGCTGAAAAATGGGGTATAATTGAGGCGTTTGTTATTATCTCCCGAAGTACTGTACCAAATTTGATCGGCAATGTCGCGTTTTGATGGTACTAAACTGTTTCTGTTTTCCCTGCTAACTGCAATCTTCAATCAAAAGCAAGCTAGGAGTCCCACTTTTTTTGTGGGTTCAGGCGCAAAAAAATTTTTTGGTATTGCTTGTATAGCAAAAAGTTCGTCTCTTAGTTGGTGTTTTTCGCTTATGTGAAAGTTTTATTTCAAAACGTCGTTTTTGCAATCGGACCTTAGAGTTGTCAAAACCTAACCAAAATCAACCTAGGAGTACCACTTTTTGTGTGAATACAGGTGCAAAAAGAATTTTTTGTTAAGCTTGTAGAGAAAAAAAGTTCGTCTCTTTTTTGATGTTTTTCGCTTATTTGAAAGTTTTATTTTAAAGCGTCTTTTTTTGCAATCGGGCCTTAGAGTTGTCAAAAGCTAACCAAAATCAACGTAGGAGTCCCACTTTTTGTGTGGGTCCAGATGCAAAAAGAATTTTTTGTTAGGCTTTTAGAGAAAAAAAGTTCGTCTCTTAGTTGATGTTTTTCGCTTATTTGAAAGTTTTATTTTAAAACGTCTTTTTTTGCAATCGGGCCTTAGAGTTGTCAAAAGCTAACCAAAATCAACGTAGGAGTCCCACTTTTTGTGTGGGTCTAGGTGCAAAAGGAATTTTTTGTTAAGCTTTTCGAGAAAAAAAGTTCGGCTTTTAGTTGATGTTTTTCGCTTATTTAAAAATTTTATTTTAAAACGTCTTTTTTTTCTATCGAGTCTTAGAGTTGCCGAAATCTGACGAAAACCAACGTAGTAGTCCCACTTTTTGCGTAGTTTCTAGTGCAGTAAATATTTAATATTCCAGGTTTTATTTTACTTTGTCTGTTTAGTGTTCCTGTTTTGGAGAGAGCTTTTCGAGCCTAGCGTTTTTAGCTAGTGCTCTGCTCAATTCTCCTATAGCTTTTGTTTGTAACTCCGCCGTAGCCGGTTCCCAGCCCGGATAAGAAAGGAGGAGGGAAACACACCCAGAACATACTGGAGAAGTCTCAAAAGTCGGGTTATTCAACTTGACTGGAGCCTTTTCCGACAATTTTAATACGGCCTTACTACGGCACCTTATAAGTCTTGATACGGCATTAGCACGGAACCTTAGAAATCTTAGTACGGCCGTAGTACGGTGCCGTAGTAAACTTGACAAGAACTTAGTACGGTTTTTATCTAAGACTTATACGGTGCTGTAGCAAGGCCTTAGTAAGTTTTCCAAGTTCGGGCAACCTGGGGATGCCCAAACTTAAAATGTCAGAGTCACGGATTTATTTGCCAAGGGACGCAGTAAAAAGATTGCCCTAAACCCAAAAGAAAACAGCTCGCTCAAATCAAAATAGACTAATTCAGTCGCACCAGAAATACTGGTTGATTAATCGGCCAATACACTCAATGATCAGGACTACAACCACGCTTCAAATTACAGTAGTTCGGAAAATAGTATTGTTGAAGTAAGTTACAGAAAAACGGGAAACAATGAACTTTTTAGTATGCCAATTTATGTTGAAAAGGAGAACTTAAGAAAGTTTTGGTTGAGTCAAGTAGTAACTGCAGCATCCGTAACTCGCTGTAGAACTATTGTATTTACCCAAAAATAGCGCAAATACTGACATGAAAATCAGGTAACGGATGGCAAACAAAGAAGCGAAAGTCAAAACTAATTAAAAAAACAATAATCTGAAAAGACGAACTTCAAAAGCTAGACCTGACTCTTTCACAATTATCCTCAGGTAATTTTGTCAACTGTAGTTTTAGACCCGAAGCCAAAGCAAATTTTGCGCCTCAAAATAATTTTGAAACATATTAAGCTGTTTATGACAATCGAAACCTAACATGGCTAAATCGAAATGTTCAATAAAAATTTAAACTTGAAAGAAAGAAGAATTCCTTCTAATCCATAAGAAAATGTCATCTCCTTACTGTTTTGTTCCAAACTATTTTTATCCATGCTAACCAAACTGTTTTTTATCATCTTTTCTTCTTACCAATTGTTGTAACAGTTAAATAGGACAGGCAAATTGATTCTCGACTCGATACTGCCGAAAAATTATCTTCAAAATCATAAGTAGAGATATGATTGAAACTTAGCGATATGAACCTTTGTTTAATAAACTTACTAACATGCCAGCATTTGAATTACATTTGAAAAATGTGGTTTCCTTGATAAAATTTTGAGATAATGAAAAGGCACAGACTAAGAATGTTGAGATAACTTTTTAGAACAGCTGTAAAACTGGCATAAAGAACAATTAATACCGAACAAAAATTTAATCAAATTTTTCTAAACATCAAAATTCATCAACTCATCAAAAAACTAATCACACGCAAAAATTAAAAAAAAAACACTCAATAGAATGTGACTCAACGAAAGCTAGTGAGACCCTAGCAACAAATACTACATTTTCAATAACAGGCAAGACTCATCTTTGATTAGACCCCAAACTCATTTTTAAGCCAAACCATTGACACTCTGCAACTTGGATCTTAGAATCAAAACATGCGCACTTCTCGAAGACCTTCCACCTTCATTGCAATCGAGAACAACAAAAACCTTTTCGAAAAAAGAAGTTTTTTGCTTAGCTATATGATGACAGTTTTGATAACAAACGGACGGTGAAAAAAAGTCAAGATTTAGTAGCGATAGATTAGCTCGAGAAAAGAGCTTAAGAAAACAAAAATTGTCCTGGTGTTTATGGACAGAACGGAATCTTTTTATTAGGGAAAATATTAGTCCGCGAGACAGGAGCGTGGAGTTGAATTTTTGCTGACATTAAAACGCTGAGGTCACGGAAATTTTAGAGCGAAACTTTGACTTTGAGAGGTTAAATTGTTTGCTAAGCTTCGAAGTTCATTTAAATGTGCTTTCTTTAAGAAAACCAAAGCCGGACGGATTAGATTAGTGAAGTTGTGAGTGAAGATTGGGGTAAATTCAGAAAACAAGCAAAAAACAAAGTTTGTTGTGCAAAGAAACCAAATTGTCAGAAAAACAAAGAGCGAAGTAAAAAGGATAAAGCATTGAGTGAACATAAAATGATTAAAACAAAAAGGTATGAAACAGAACAGGTTTGAATATCTTTGCAAAATCTAACAGTAGTTTCAGCTGTGAAGTCTTACCTCAAACTCTAATGTTTAAAATTCTAATAGCCAAAACATCATGAAAAATTGACCATGCTGAGCAAACGCACGATTGGACAAACTATTTGGTGTTTTCACAAAAAATGTGTAAATTATTCATCAAAAAGGCTGCCAGAGCAAGAAGAACAGAACCCGGTAGTAGTAGCAGTAAAAATGCCGGCTTTGTAAAGGGGGGAGACATTGTTCCCTTCGTTAGGATGTAGGCAAGAGCTTTTCAGGTGCACTTTGAAGATTTACCTTAAATTAGATTGGAATAAAATTTAGATGAGTTTATTTAACTTTTACGAACAGTTCATGCTTTGACGTTCATTTCCCCTTTTCAACTGGAAATTTGGTTGATGTGTGTATTAACAATTTACGCTTTCTTGTCTCGCCTATTAAAGATGAAAGCACAAGTGAATTTACTTAGCTTAATGGCGCTTGTACAAACTTATGTGACTAATCAGTAACCGTTAGATTTAAAGGAAATACGGAATAATTTTGGCCGCCAAATGGTCAGCAGACAAAATAAATTTAGATTACAACGAAATTGCACGCCTTGCACGCTTGTGTGGAAAAACTTGGGTTTTATCGTCGCTTCCGTTTGCCTCAAGTAAATTGAATTCATTATGGCTGTGTATGCGTGGTTCCTCGATTCTTTCACAACTATTTATATCCAACTCACTTTCATTGGACGTGTGTTGGAGGAAAACCCCATCTGTCTCCTTGATAGTGTTGTCTGAAATATCACACAGCGTGCTGATTTCATTCTTTCTTTTTCCAATCGTTCGTTGACATAACCAAGAGCAGTTTTTGCCCCTTCAGAATTGATAGTGTTGTCCTTATTTACGCGCCAGTTATCGAAATTGTTACACTTGAAAACCTCATCTACCATTTTGTAGCGTTCCAAAGTTAAGCTTCTTAGACCGTCGTCGAAAATGAAGCGTTTATCCTCGCAGGCTGACAAAAATTTTTTGATCGTTCGTACTGTATGAATCAGATGTTTATCAAACGCTATGCGATAGTTTAAGACACGTGTACACGTTCTGTTGATCGTTGCTCGAGGACATTTTGAAAGACTAGTGATTGAATAAAAGCTGTGAGGAGTAAGATATACACTTCAAGATGTTTCTTTGGGCATCTAAACAAGAAAAACAAATCTTTTTTCTATTTTATTGTCAAAAATTAGCACAATTATTGTTTTCTCACTTAGAAAAGTTTGAGGTGCTTTTTGAAAAGATTAGAGTGTTACAGAAAATAATTGCGAAAAATTTGGTTGAGTGAAATAGTTGGAGAACAAACCTGCTGTGACTAAAGAGTAAACCTTGGACAACAAATTCCAAAAAATTGTGACAATAGTGATCCCACCAGATCTCCTCTGAATTTGAGGACTTTCTTTTTGTTGGTCGGGTCGTGGGGACTTCATTCTTTTGGATCGTACAATGTGGAGTAAATGTGGAGTCACTGTACAAAAAGCTTGAATGCAAAGTTTATTTCTTTTATCGTTTTATAATGGAACTTCCACATAAACATCTTGTAGAGATCAGCTACTGAAGCTCCAATAATCAACGGCTTTGATGAAAGGAACTCAGTGCGACGAACAGTTACAGCAGCCAGGTTTGCGTTAAAGATATTGAACGACTTCACATTAAACTTTGCGCTTTGTTGCAGCAGCTCTTTTTCGGATGATACTAGCCTAACTTAAGTACGATTTCCCGGATTGTCTGACAATTTCCCATACACACTGTTTACCATTAGTTTGAGGAAATTCGCATCCAAATTGTTTTTAGCTTAATCTCTTTTCTGGCTATTTAACTCAATATAGAGAGGTAACCAACATTTTTGCAGGAATCTGATCACTCGGTAATGTTCGCTCACCTTCAGACCGATCTCCACAAACGGCTGTGAAATGAAATAGTCTAAGTTATAGTGGGGCTGAAGAATCATATTTTGGAGCAATTTTTTTGCTCTTCGTAGCAACCTGTACATTCGTTTATTCTCACAGACTCTATGGCAGGAGCAAATGGATAAGCAATATGAGTATCAAGCAATTCCTTGGGGTAGTCGAGGTCCACCTCCACGATGAAGCCGTATGTAACCGAAAGAACTCTCAAACGATTTATCAAAATGCTGCAAATTTTTGTTGTTAGCTTTGAAAAGTCTATTTGAATAAACACTGAGGACATTGCAATCGCCTAAGTTTTTCTCAAGATGCAATCTCAAGATGATTTCTATCTTCAATCAGCGCAAAGTTTGTGTTACGTGTTTTGAATCAGCATCAACCGTTAAGTTTGCTGCAGATAAATACTGACCACAATGAAGGCGTATGTTTCATAGCATACTCTACGAACACACAAGCCAGCAGTAGGGAGTCGATCGTCAGATACAATTTTGTGGTAATCTCCTAATTTTTTGCACTTAGCTGTTCGGAAAATTGGTTAGCATGGGCCCAGTTTCGAATGTTATTGAAACATCATCAACAACCAGTGTTTTCCGATTTGTTTGGGGGGCAAAGATTTTTCTTTGATGTTTTCAAAACCATCAAAGTAACTGCATCACTAGAAACTCTTTTCAAGCAACAATTTTATCTGTTTTCTCTTAAATTTTTCGTCCGAAAGGGTTATCAATAATTTGAATTCTATCTGCAGGCAAAAAAAGACAACATTTTGTTAATTGATATTTTTCAAGTGACATTTCCAT
>NW_027451560.1:0-12500 GCF_964194025.1 Convolutriloba macropyga
GAGAAGCTAACTAAAGCTTGATCGGGCCTTCAGCAAGCACGACCGAGCTGTACCGGAGCTAACACTAAGACCGAGGGGTCTTAGAGAGCCCTCTAGCGGGGCGAATAGAGCTTGATCAAGCCTTGGGCAAGCTAGATCGAGGCAGACTGAAGCTAAGCAAGAGACCGAGAGGTCTGTCTGGTCCTCCTAGAGAGGCCAAGAGAAAGTACGAGAAAGCCAACTAAAGCTTGATCGGGCCTTCAGCAAGCACGACCGAGCTGTACCGGAGCTAACACTAAGACCGAGGGGTCTTAGAGAGCCCTCTAGCGGGGCGAATAGAGCTAGATCGAGCCTTGGGAAAGCTAGATCGAGCAGGACTGAAGCTAAACGATAGACCGAGAGGTCTGTCTGGTCCTCCTAGAGAGGCCAAAGAGAAAGTACGAGAAGCTAACTAAAGCTTGATCGCGCCTTCAGCAAGCACGATTGAGCAAGACCGGAGCTAACACTAAGACCGAAGTGTCTTAGAGAGCCCTCTGGTGGGGCGAATAGAGCTAGATCGAGCCTTGGGAAAGCTAGATCGAGTAAGATTGAAGCTGAAAGAGTGTCAGAGGAGCAAATGAACCTCCAAAAAGTGAAAATCAAATTTTAGAAAAAACACAAGTTAAATACTGCATGGACAGTATTTCTATGTGTGGGGCATTATTAGGGGGAGGTGTCTTGTCAAAATATGGCTGGACTAAAGACCTCAACCCGGATAGGGTGGAAGGCCCCATGATCGGTCTGTTACTAATCGGTGACCGATAAAGACCTGACCAAGGCCTGTAGTAAGCTTGGTTAGGCATTACAGGAGTTAACACTAAGACCGAGGGGTCTTAGAGAGCCCTCTAGCGGGGCGAATAGAGCTAGATCGAGCCTTGGGAAAGCTAGATCGAGCAGGACTGAAGCTAAGCAAGAGACCGAAAGGTCTGTCTGGTCCTCCTAGAGAGGCCAAGAGAAAGTACGAGAAGCTAACTAAAGCTTGATCAGGCCTTCAGCAAGCACGACCGAGCTGTACCGGAGCTAACACTAAGACCGAGGGGTCTTAGAGAGCCCTCTAGCAGGGCGAAATAGATCTAGATCGAGCCTTGGGAAAGCTAGATCGAGCAGGACTGAAGCTAAACGATAGACCGAGAGTCTGTCTGGTCCTCCTAGAGAGGGCCAAGAGGAAAGTACGAGGAAGCTAACTAAAGCTTG
The DNA here is from genome assembly GCF_964194025.1 of Convolutriloba macropyga. Lineage (NCBI taxonomy): Eukaryota > Metazoa > Xenacoelomorpha > Acoela > Convolutidae > Convolutriloba > Convolutriloba macropyga. The sequence goes on from NW_027451560.1 coordinate 1,213, forward strand.
ATCGGGCCTTCAGCAAGCACGACCGAGCTGTACCGGAGCTAACACTAGACCGAGGGGTCTTAGAGAGCCCTCTAGCAGGGCGAATAGAGCTAGATCGAGCCTTGGGAAAGCTAGATCAAGCAGGACTGAAGCTAAACGATAGACCGAGAGGTCTGTCTGGTCCTCCTATAGAGGCCAAGAGAAAGTACGAGAATCTAACTAAAGCTTGATCGGGCCTTCAGCAAGCACGACCGAGCTGTACCGGAGCTAACACTAAGACCGAGGGGTCTTAGAGAGCCCTCTAGCAGGGCGAATAGAGCTAGATCGAGCCTTGGGAAAGCTAGATCGAGCAGGACTGAAGCTAAACGATAGACCGAGAGGTCTGTCTGGTCCTCCTAGAGAGGCCAAGAGGAAGTACGAGAAGCTAACTAAAGCTTGATCGCGCCTTCAGCAAGCACGATTGAGCAAGACCGGAGCTAACACTAAGACCGAAGTGTCTTAGAGAGCCCTCTAGTGGGGCGAATAGAGCTAGATCGAGCCTTGGGAAAGCTAGATCGAGTAAGATTGAAGCTGAAAAGAGTGTCAGAGGAGCAAATGAACCTCCAAAAAGTGAAAATCAAATTTTAGAAAAAAACACAAGTTAAATACTGCATGGACAGTAATTCTATGTGTGGGGCATTATTAGGGAGAGGTGTCTTGTCAAAATATGGCTGGACTAAAGACCTCAACCCGGATAGGGTGGAAGGCCCTATGATTGGTCTGTTACTAATCGGTGACCGATAAAGACCTGACCAAGGCCTGTAGTAAGCTTGGTTAGGCATTACAGAAGATAACACTAAGACCGAGGGGTCTTAGAGAGCCCTCTAGCGGGGCGAATAGAGCTTGATCAAGCCTTGGGCAAGCTAGATCGAGCAGGACTGAAGCTAAACGATAGACCGAGAGGTCTGTCTGGTCCTCCTAGAGAGGCCAAGAGAAAGTACGAGAATCTAACTAAAGCTGGGTCGGGCCTTCAGCAAGCACGACCGAGCAGTACCGGAGCTAACACTAAGACCGAGGGGTCTTAGAGAGCCCTCTAGTGGGGCGAATAGAGCTAGATCGAGCCTTGGGAAAGCTAGATCGAGCAGGACTGAAGCTAAACGATAAACCGAAAGGTCTGACGGGTCCTCATAAGAGGCATGGAGAAAGATCTGATACTAAAGTACCTCTCGGAAGTAATAAAATATGCCTGATGAAGCCGGGTATGATGTTTGTTGTTTGATGGCATTCATCGATTAGGTCTGGTGGATTCCCCATTACTCCGAGTGGTACTAGTAGAGGCTCCTACAGGGGTGAGCAAAGCGAGATCAAGCCTTAGGCAAGCTAGATCGAGCAGAACTGAAGCTGAAAAGCAAAATAAATGACAGGTCTGTCCAAATCAATAAACTTGAAATCCAGTGTGGTCACCACGGGTCACGAGGTGAATTCCTAGCGATTGTCTGCTGAACGTATAGGAAGGCCCGAAACGAACGATAATTTCATTGCACAGTGGAGATACTATACGTTCAGGAGTAGCATACATCGGGTTTGATCTATGATCATGTCTGGTCTCCGAGGATCCACCGGGTTACCAACTGGCACCGCTGTACTGGGTGTAAAACTGGGCCACCTGAAGTCCCGGGTGTAAAACTAGGTGCCTCTGTGCCAAAGTAGCGGCTTGCGTAGTGCATTATGCCTCCGGCTTGCGAAATGGTTATAAGCAATAACAACAGGACGCCGCGGGGTGTTCACTTAAAGGAGTAACGTTCTCTCAAGGGAGGGGATCTAAAAATCTTGATAAAACATTTATTCTATGCAAATTTGTGCGCAAATTTTGCAAAGTAAAAAGCTGCACTGTAGCAAATTCTATGTGTGTAGCATTATTAGGGAAGTGTTGTTTGATGGCACCTCTCTACTTGATGCACCAAAGAACTACCTTGATGGCTCATGACCGCTGGTAATCTGTCGTCGCTAGTAGTTCGGAACTGAGAACAAATATGTTCGCAAATTACAACAATTATACAGCATATTGCTGAATAAAGCAGAACCGAATAATACTCAGTGACTTTACACCAAGACTGACTAATGTCTGGATTGTATCGTCCTACTCGAGTAAGGCGAAGAAAAGCTAGAAAGATACGCTTTTCACAAAGCAGGCTTAATGCATGCAAACCAAGGAGGAAGGAGTGATGCCCCTCCTTATAATAAGCAGAACCAAATAAAGAACAGACAGCATCATCTGTACAGTGACCAAGAAGAGGTGAAACTTCTGTATGTGAAAAGGCAATTTGAGCGAGATTTATTAGCAGACTAGTATTATGTTGTTTCTAGTAGGCGAAAGCCGAAACATCAACATGTGAAAATCTGATATTAAATCCTCAATCATTTTCCCTAGTATTATACAGCTATGAGTAACCTTAATTGGACACGGCAATTATTGCTGACCGGTGAAACTTTCGCATGGGAAAGACACACACACTTCTTGACAAAGCAATAAGTATTATGCTGTTTCTAGTACGCGAAAGCAGAAACATCAGCATGTGAAAGTTGTGAAGTTGAAGAATTTTTGTGTTGAGTACGATGTTGTTACTAGTAACCATGTCGACAGCTGAGAACTGTTCTCTAACCAATAGAAGGTGAAACTTCTGTATGTGAAAAGGCAATTTGAGCGAGATTTCTTAGCAGACTAGTATTATGTTGTTTCTAGTAGGCGAAAGCCGAAACATCAACATGTGAAAATCTGATATTAAATCCTCAATCATTTTCCCTAGTATTATACAGCTACTAGTAGCCGTAATTGGTCAGGGAAACATTGTTGACCGGTGAAACTTCACATGGGAAAGACACACAAATTACTTGACAAAACAATAAGTATTATGCTGTTTCTAGTATGCGAAAGCAGAAACATCAGCATGTGAAAGTTGTGAAGTTGAAAAGTTTTTTGTGTTGAGTACGGTGTTGTTACTAGTAACCATGTCGACAGCTGGAAAGCTGTTCTCTAACCAATAAAAGGTAAAACTTCTGTATCTGAAGAGGCGGCGTGATTGAGATTTTTAACAGACTAGTATTATGTTGTTTCTAGTAGGCGAGAGCCGAAACATCGACATGTGAACATCTGGTTTTTAAATCATGAGTCAATTCTCCCTAGTATGATACAGTTGTTAGCCGGTATTGGTAACAGTAGAACAGAGATTTGGAGGGCAAAACCTGCTCATGGGAAATGCTCACAGAGCGCTATCTACCAGTACACATAGTATTATGCTGTTTCTAGTACGCGCGAGCCGAAACATCAGCATGTGAAATGTGTAATCGTGGGTAACTCTAAGTGTGTAGAGTACTGTGTAGTAACTAGTAGCCATGCCAAAGCATGCATTGAAACTCTTCGTGATTTAAAAAGCTCAAAGCAAGATTGACGAGGCCGCAAGGCTATGTCTTTCTAAATTCGAACAAATCGAAAGATTGTTCAAAGTACAATTAAACTGATTGATCCTGTCAGTTGCCATATGCTTGTCTGAAAGACTAAGCCATGCATGTGCAAGCGAAGCTTGAAAAAGTGGAACCGCGAATGGCTCATTAAATTCAGTTACTATCTATTAGTTGATTTGCAAGCTAAATGAATAACTGCGGTAACCCTGCAGCTAATGCATGCTGATTGTCCGACACTGTCGGAGACTTTTACAAGACTACACCGGGTGATTTGCTAAGTACAGACACATCCCGTGATGAGTCCTAGTAACTGAAAGATCCCAGATAGCTTCGGCTTGGGGACGGAACTTCCGAATTTCTGACCTATCAACCTATGATGGTAGTGTAACGGACTACCATGGTTGTGACGGGTAACGGGGAATCAGGGTTCGATTCCGGAGAGGGAGCCTTAGAAACGGCTACCACATCCAAGGAAGGCAGCAGGCACGCAAATTACCCACTCTCCGCACGAGGAGGTAGTGACTAGAAATAATGATATGAACCTTTATGGTTTGTAATCAGAATGGAATGGACTTAAAAGCTCCATTGATGAACGAGTAGAGGGCAAGTCTGGTGCCAGCAGCCGCGGTAATACCAGCCTCTACAAGCGTATGCAATAGTTGCTGCGTTTAAAAAGCTCATAGTTGGATCTGTTTGAGTAGAACGGCAACATGGTCTTCAGTTAAATCTGTTGACTCGTTCCGCTCATCCTTCGCATCGAAGAAATAGTTTGCACTTAAATGTGACGAACTGTGGAAACGGTGTTTTCACCCTGAGAAAATTAGAGTGTTCAAAGCATCCTTTGGGATCGAATAATAAAGCATGGAATAATGGAGAATGACCCGCTACTCGATTGATGCCGGTTGGCTGAGTGCGGTAATGATTGAAAGGAACAGACGGGGGCATTTGTATTGCTACGTTAGAGGTGAAATTCTTGGATCGTGGCAAGACAAACTACTGCGAAAGCATTTGCCAAGAATGTTTTCATTAATCAAGAACGAAAGTCAGAGTATTGAAGAGGATTAGATACCCTCGTAATTCTGACCATAAACTATACCAACCTACAATTTGTCAAAGTCGATCTTGACTTGGCAAGAGATTAACCGGGAAACCAAAGTTTATTGGTTCCGGGGGAAGTATGGTTGCAAAATCGAAACTTAAAGGAATTGACGGAAGGGCACCACCAGGAGTGGAGCCTGCGGCTTAATTTGACTCAACACGGGAAAACTCACCCGGTCCAGACATCTTAAGGATTGACAGATTGAATATCTTTCATGATTATATGGGCGGTGGTGCATGGCCGTTCTTAGTTAGTGGAGTGATCTGTCTGGTTAATTCCGATAACGAACGAGATCTTCTCCATCTAAATAATGAAATTCACTATATGTGAATTCAAACACTTCTTAGAGGAACTATGCGGAATTAAATACCGCAGATGAAGTGAGGCTATAACAGGTCTGTGATGCCCTTAGATGTTCTGGACTGCACGCGCGCTACACTGTGTACTTTTAGATTGAGTACTCAGCCCTTGGTCCGAAATGGACTGGGCAATCAGAGAAAAGTACAGCGCTTCAAGGGGATCGTCTGTTGTAACTTGCAGACGTGAACCAGGAATTCCTGGTACTTATGAGTCAACAACTCATAGGGATTACGTCCCTGCCCTTTGTACACACCGCCCGTCGCTACTACTGATTGGATAGTTAAGCAAGAATTGCAAATTCCTACTGTTGGGACTTCGGTCTCCGGCAACGGGATGAAGCGGATCGAGCTTAATTGTCTAGAGGAAGTAAAAGTCGTAACAAGGTTTCCGTAGGGGAACCTGCGGAAGGATCAGTGATTGATTCCTTCGGGCATGGCTGCTGGTAGAGGCCATGTCTGTAGTGCGCATGACGCTCTGTCGCTAGAGATTGCTTGGCAACCAATCTCGAATTATGTATCGAGCTCAAAAACTACTTGTGTGGATACATAGTTCAGCAGTCATGGCAAGGGACTGCTTAAAGGGAGACTAGTTAGCAAAAGCAGCCTAGCAGAACTGCAGCTATCTAGATCTCAGAAGCTGGGTTATAGAAGCCCAGCTATAGACTTGTGAATGAGAAAGGCCTAAAAAGGTCCACAAGTCGCGTGGTTAGAACCGACACGCAAAAATCCCAGCGAGTGACAGAGCGTTGCGCTGTTCAGTGGGAAAGAGTTGAGCTACTCGGGGCGCCCACTGAACTTGCTCCGAGCCAAAGGCTCGAAAAAACACAGCTTAGCCTCAGATCCTTTACATAGAAGGCTAGCTAAAATAAACTTACCTTGGACGAGGGTAAAGTTTAGTCAGTTCTTAGGGGAGAGTAATCCACAGCTTCTCGCCCTCTGAACATTCTCCCAGATATGTAGGTCTGGGAGAGTCTCCTCCTGTTCTTCGGAATCTGGAGGTAGACAAAGACAGTACGATACGATCTTGCATCGGGATGACTAACCGATAATGATCATAATCTGACAATTTTTCCGGCTTGAGGCACCGGAGTCAGATTAAAGACACATACTGAACTAAAGGCGTATGTGCAAAGCTTGTCGGAGTGTAGAGAGTCAAGCTGAGTTGACTCGTCACGTGGTGATGACAACAGCCATGTGCAAAACACTCACAACTTTATCGTCTATGTGGAAAAGGTTGCTAACAGCGCTCTCTATGAGAGGCCCTCGCATATAACTATACGAGGAAAAGGCGATAGAGTTGTTTGAATGTGGGGCAGGTTCATCGACAAGCTAAGTTGATCACATTCTTGTTGTGGCATCCTACTAGAATTGGTCACGGTCTGCACCAACTCTCCCCAAGTTGGCCAGACTTAAAACTAGAAATAAGGTTTGCAGCTATGTGAACCTAGAAACTGTAAAGGAGTTGAAAGAACTTAAAGGAATTGAAAGAGGCCTTGAGGTATATCCTCTTGGTAAAGACCCACAAAAGCTCACAAAAGTGGCTTCGAAGGGCAAAACTGGTTCATCCAAAACAATTGGAGAGCTTAAAGCAGAACCAATTCGAATGAAACACTATTGGTGAAACTTCATCATGAGAACGTCACAAGCTGATCACGCTCTATGATATGACTAGTATTATGTTGCTTCTAGTAGGCTAAGCGCAAGCCGAAACATCAACATGTGAAAGTCATAGAATTTTGCAATCAAACTGTGGCTAGTACTGTGATGTTACTAGTAACCTGGTGTTCCGTCATATGGCCAAGAGAGCATTTGAAGGCGAAACTTCTGCATGGGAAAGCTGCATCATGATCAAAATTTTATATCGAGTATTATGTTGACGTTAGTAGGCCTTGGCCGAAAACGCAGCATGTGAAAGGTATAGATAAAAGTTATTGTTGCAGTCAGTACTGTGTAGTTACTAGTAGCTGGATTTAAGCTCAAAATGAGACACTGTTGGTGAAACTTCATCATGAGAATGTCACAAGCTGATCAAGCTCTATGATATGACTAGTATTATGTTGCTTCTAGTAGGCTAAGCGCAAGCCGAAACATCAACATGTGAAAGTCGTAGAATTTTGCGATCAAATTGTGGCTAGTACTGTGATGTTACTAGTAACCTTGTGTTACGTCATATGGCCAAGAGAGCATTTGAAGGCGAAACTTCTGCATGGGGAAGCTGCATCATGAACAAAAGTTTATATCGAGTATTATGTTGACATTAGTAGGCCCTGGCCGAAAGCGCAGCATGTGAAAGGTATAGATAAAAGTTATCGTTGCAGTCAGTACTGTGTAGTTACTAGTAGCTGGATTTAAGCTCGAAATGAGACACTGTTGGTGAAACTTCATCATGAGAACGTCACAAGCTGATCACGCTCCATGATATGACTAGTATTATGTTGCTTCTAGTAGGCTAAGCGCAAGCCGAAACATCAACATGTGAAAGTCGTAGAATTTTGCGATCAAATTGTGGCTAGTACTGTGATGTTACTAGTAACCTTGTGTTACGTCATATGGCCAAGAGAGCATTTGAAGGCGAAACTTCTGCATGGGGAAGCTGCATCATGAACAAAAGTTTATATCGAGTATTATGTTGACGTTAGTAGGCCCTGGCCGAAAGCGCAGCATGTGAAAGGTATAGATAAAAGTTAGCGTTGCAGTCAGTACTGTGTAGTTACTAGTAGCTGGATTTAAGCTCGAAATGAGACACTGTTGGTGAAACTTCATCATGAGAACGTCACAAGCTGATCACGCTCTATGATATGACTAGTATTATGTTGCTTCTAGTAGGCTAAGCGCAAGCCGAAACATCAACATGTGAAAGTCGTAGAATTTTGCAATCAAACTGTGGCTAGTACTGTGATGTTACTAGTAACCTTTTCTTACGTCATATGGCCAAGAGAGCATTTGAAGGCGAAACTTCTGCATGGGGAAGCTGCATCATGAACAAAAGTTTATATCGAGTATTATGTTGACGTTAGTAGGCCCTGGCCGAAAGCGCAGCATGTGAAAGGTATAGATAAAAGTTATCGTTGCAGTCAGTACTGTGTAGTTACTAGTAGCTGGATTTAAGCTCGAAGTGAGACACTGTTGGTGAAACTTCATCATGAGAACGTCACAAGCTGATCACGCTCTATGATATGACTAGTATTATGTTGCTTATAGTAGGCTAAGCGCAAGCCGAAACATCAACATGTGAAAGTCGTAGAATTTTGCGATCAAATTGTGGCTAGTACTGTGATGTTACTAGTAACCTTGTGTTACGTCATATGGCCAAGAGAGCATTTGAAGGCGAAACTTCTGCATGGGGAAGCTGCATCATGAACAAAAGTTTATATCGAGTATTATGTTGACGTTAGTAGGCCCTGGCCGAAAGCGCAGCATGTGAAAGGTATAGATAAAAGTTAGCGTTGCAGTCAGTACTGTGTAGTTACTAGTAGCTGGATTTAAGCTCGAAATGAGACACTGTTGGTGAAACTTCATCATGAGAACGTCACAAGCTGATCACGCTCTATGATATGACTAGTATTATGTTGCTTCTAGTAGGCTAAGCGCAAGCCGAAACATCAACATGTGAAAGTCGTAGAATTTTGCAATCAAACTGTGGCTAGTACTGTGATGTTACTAGTAACCTTTTCTTACGTCATATGGCCAAGAGAGCATTTGAAGGCGAAACTTCTGCATGGGGAAGCTGCATCATGAACAAAAGTTTATATCGAGTATTATGTTGACGTTAGTAGGCCCTGGCCGAAAGCGCAGCATGTGAAAGGTATAGATAAAAGTTATCGTTGCAGTCAGTACTGTGTAGTTACTAGTAGCTGGATTTAAGCTCGAAGTGAGACACTGTTGGTGAAACTTCATCATGAGAACGTCACAAGCTGATCACGCTCTATGATATGACTAGTATTATGTTGCTTATAGTAGGCTAAGCGCAAGCCGAAACATCAACATGTGAAAGTCGTAGAATTTTGCGATCAAACTGTGGCTAGTACTTTGATGATGCTTGTAGCCAACCGAATTGGTTGAAAAGCCCAATAAGTAAGCTAACTTGGGAGAGCTTGTTGGAAACCAAATGCTACTAGATTGGTCCAAATACATCCTTCAACAGGGGATCACTTGGCTCGCTTTACGAAGAGGAGCACAGCTATATGTGTTAATTCGGTATGAATCGCAAGATTTGTTTACCGACCTCTCTAACGCAAAAGGCGGTCTCGGCTTCGGCTGTTGACTGCGTCCGATTCAGGGTTATATAACTCTCGATTGAACACATTGATGTTCTATTGTTGGTGCTTCCAATAAAATTGGAACACTTAAAGCAGAACCGATTCAAATAATAGCATTCTGATCAATGATTGCATTCCTTGATCAAGAACTGCTGGAGTCATTGTGATGGCGAATTTTCTTCATAAGAAAATTGCAAAGAGACGGAACTTAATGAGACTAGTATTATGTTGTTTCTAGTAAGCGGAAGCTGAAACAGCAACATGTGAAAATCAAGTTTTGTTCAATGATCTCGAGGCGATAAGTACTATGAAGCAACTAGTAGCCTAAGCATGACTCAGATTTGAGACAGTCAAAAAGACTGGCGAAACTTCTTCACATGAAAGTTACATAGAGAACTACAAATGTATACAGCGAGTATTATGTTGTTTCTAGTAGGCGAAAGCTGAAACATCAACATGTGAAAGTTGTCTGCAAACTGTAGAACGATATGTGATTAGTACTGTGCTGTTACTAGTAGCCAGTCTGACTGTAGAAGCCAAGACAAAGGGAAACTAATGCATCTGAAAAGGACAAGTTATGGAAAGGTATGCACGATAAGTATTATGTTGTTTCTAGTAAGCGGCAGCTGAAACATCAACATGTGAACGTCGTTGTGTACAGTAACCTAGAACTATATAGTCCTTAGTAACGTGCATTTACTAGTACCTGTAATTGGTATTCAGACTCAGGCAGTTTGGAATAGTTTGGCAAAGATGCACCAGAGAAAACTGGGATTTGATACAGAAATTGTTGAATACAAGTATTATGCTGCTTCTAGTAGGTTGAATCCGAAACATCAGCATGTGAAAATTGAAAACATTTCTGGTTCGAATTGTCACAAGTATTTGGTGATCTGAGTAGCCAAACTCACTACAACGCCAATTGAAGGCAAAAATTCTCAACGGGAAAAGCTATTCTCATTGAATGAGCTAACAAGACGAGTATTATGTTGCTTCTAGTAGGCGAAAGCCAAAACATCAACATGTGAAAGTCTTGCTGAACAAATTTAATGTTGTTGAGCTCAGTACCGTGTGAATTAGTAGCCATAATTGGCGAGCGAAAATTGAACTGGCGAAACTTCGTCTTTGGAAAATTGCAGATGCCGAGCACTTATTTTGCAACGAGTATTATGTTGACTGTAGTAAGCGAAAGCCGAAACAGCAACATGTGAAAGCTGTTGAAATTTGTGGTCATTTTGCAATAAGTACAAGGAGTGTAACTAGTAGCCAGGTCAAAATTTGGGATAAGAATGAGCAAAAATTCTGCATGAGAACAGTTGAAATTATGAAACTAAATTACAAAGACTAGTATTATGTTGTTTCGAGTACGCGAAAGCGGAAACATCAACATGTGAACGTTTGTAACGAAGTTTCGTTAATTTTCAGCCTAGTACTGAGCAAGAACGAGTAGCCTCATCTCCAATCCCACGCAAAATGTAGTGAAATATGTGAGTGAACCTTATTCACGGTGAGGGTTTCCCGAGGTCTGTATTGCAGCGAGTATTATGTTGCTTCTAGTAAGCGAAAGCTGAAACAACAACATTTGAAAGTTGGAATTAATGACTGAATGGAAACTTCGACCTGTGTTTGATAGTAGTAGCGAACAAAACTGCTGAATCGGTTTCTGTCTCATATTGGTCAGTGAACCAATTAAGAGACAATCAACTACATAACCTGAATTGGGCGAGAGAACCCCCTTAACTTAAGCATATCAGTAAGGGGAGGAAAAGAAATCAACTGAGAATCCCTTAGTAATGGCGAATGAACAGGGAAAAGCTCATCGGGAAGAGAAATGGCAACATTTCTCGGTGTCCGGTATGGTTTGATGCTAGACTGGTGAATTTGTCCTGATGTCTACTGGAAAGTAGCATCAAAGAAGGTGAAAATCCTGTAAAGGTCATTTTCGATACCAGTCATAATGGCTCATTCCTATGAGTAGAGTTGTTTGAAAGTGCAACTCGAAGCTGGAGATATGTCTCTCCAAAAGCTAATTATAAAGCGAGACCGATAGTAAACAAGTACCGTGAGGGAAAGTTGAAAAGCACTCTGAAGAGAGAGTGAAAAGTACGTGAAACTGTTGAAGGGGAACTGGAGTGAGCGTTACCATACTCA
>NW_027451560.1:17500-18917 GCF_964194025.1 Convolutriloba macropyga
GTGGCAGTCAATCAGAGTGCGAGAAAAGCGCTCCCAAATGGCCTAACAGTGGCAGCCAATCAGAGTGCGAGAAAAGCGCTCCCAAATGGCCTAACAGTGGCAGCCAATCAGAGTGCGAGAAAAGCGCTCCCAAATGGCCTAACAGTGGCAGCCAATCAGAGTGCGAGAAAAGCGCTCCCAAATGGCCTAACAGTGGCAGCCAATCAGAGTGCGAGAAAAGCGCTCCCAAATGGCCTAACAGTGGCAGCCAATCAGAGTGCGAGAAAAGCGCTCCCAAATGGCCTAACAGTGGCAGCCAGCTAGAGCTAGCTTAAGTTAGCTTGGGTTAGCTTGAGTTAGCTTTAATTAGCTTTAATTAGCTTAAGCTAGCTTAAGTTAGCTTGGGTTAGCTTGAGTTAGCTTGAGCTAGCTTGAGTTAGCTTGAATTAGCTTGAGTTAGCTTGAATTAGCTTGAGTTAGCTTGAGTTAGCTTGAATTAGCTTGAGTTAGCTTGAGTTAGCTCGGGTTAGCTTGAGTTTGACTTCATTAACCCAAGTTAGCTTGGGTTAACTTCATTAAGTTAGCTTGAACTAGCTTGAGTTAGCTTGAGTTAGCTTGAGTTAGCTTGAGTTAGCTTGAGTTAGCTTGTCTTAGCTTTAGCTAGCTTGAGTTAGCTTGAACTAGCTTTAGCTACCTTGAGTTAGCTTGAGTTAGCTCGGGTTAGCTTGAGTTAGCTTGAGTTAGCTTGAGTTAGCTTTAGCTAGCTTGAGTTAGCTTGAGTTAGCTTGAGTTAGCTTGAGTTAGCTTGAATTAGCTTGAGTTAGCTTGAGTTAGCTTTAGCTAGCTTGGGTTAGCTTGAGCTAGCTTGAGTTAGCTCGGGTTAGCTTGAGTTAGCTTGAGTTAGCTTTAGCTAGCTTGAGTTAGCTTGAGTTAGCTTGAGTTAGCTTGAGTTAGCTTTAGCTAGCTTGAGTTAGCTTGAACTAGCTTGAGTTAGCTTGAGCTAGCTTGAGTTAGCTTGAGTTAGCTTGAGTTAGCTTTAGCTAGCTTGAGTTAGCTTGAACTAGCTTTAGTTAGCTTGAGTTAGCTTGAGTTAGCTTGAGTTAGCTTGAGTTAGCTTGTCTTAGCTTTAGCTAGCTTGAGTTAGCTTGAACTAGCTTTAGCTACCTTGAGTTAGCTTGAGTTAGCTCGGGTTAGCTTGAGTTTAGCTTGAGTTAGCTTGAGTTAGCTTTAGCTAGCTTGAGTTAGCTTGAGTTAGCTTGAGTTAGCTTGAACTAGCTTGAGTTAGCTTGAGTTAGCTTGAGTTAGCTTGAGTTAGCTTGAGTTAGCTTGAGTTAGCTTGTCTTAGCTTTAGCTAGCTTGAGTTAGCTTGAACTAGCTTTAGCTACCTTGAGTTAGCTTGAGTTAGCTCGGGTTAGCTTGAGTTAGCTTGAGTTAGCTT
>NW_027451561.1:0-27470 GCF_964194025.1 Convolutriloba macropyga
AGTTATGCAATTCAAAAAGTTAAAACATTAATTATAACAGATTGAAATCACAAGCAAATTACATCTACTGTTGTGATCTCATGCTGTGTTTTTCCGTAAAAAATATCAGCAAGTCATAACCGATGCCGTTAGGTATACGCGCAACAATTAATATTTCTTTGTTAGCAAATACAAGCAAGTACTCTTTTCAGACAACCAAACAGCAAATACAGAGATGTATTAGAAAGTAAATTCCGCGTGCGGAGATGGGGTTTGTGTGCTTGAATGCGTGCAAGCGTCTGTGTGTGTTTGTGTGTGTTTCTGTGTGTGTGTTTATGTGTGTGTCTGTGTGTGTGTTTATATATATATATATAAGTATATATATATATATATATATATATATGTGTGTGTGTGTGTGTGTGTTTGTGTGCGTGCGTGAGGCGTGGTTGGGGGTCGGACATGAAACTTTTCTGGAGGCGAGTTCAGAACAAAAGTTATGCAATGCAAAACAGATAAAAACTCTTTATTTATAATAGAGTGAAATCACAAGCAAATTACATGTACTGTTGTGAAGTCACGTCATGCTGTTTTTTTCCGTAAAAATTTTCAACAAGTCATAACCGATACCGTTATGTATACGCGCAACAAATTTTATTTCATTAATAACAAATCAAACAATTACAATTTTCAGACAATCAGAGAGCAAACACAGAGTAATCTTAAAAGTAAAACTCCCCGTGCTCAGATGGTTTTTTGTGTTTGTGTGTGTGTGTGTGCATGTGTGTGTTTGTGTGTTTGTGTCTGTGTTTGTGTCTGTGTGTGTGTTTATATTATATATAAATATATATATATATATATATATATATATATATATATATATATATGTGCGTGCGTGTGATTGTGTGTGCGTGCGGCGTGCTTTCATGCGCGCGTGCTGGAGTTGAGTTTGATTGATATAAAGTATGTCAGCAACTAAATAATGTAGTGAATGCGATAATGCGAACCATCAATCGGAATAATCCAAAACTTTCGAGCACTAAACTTATCTGATGACGACTCCAAAACCAAAGTTATGCAATGCAAAACAACTAAAACTTTATTTATAATTGAGTGAAATCACCAGCAAATTACATCTACTCTTGTGATGTCATACCTTGCTTTTCCGTTAAAATATCAGCAAGTAATAACCGATGCCTTTAGGTATACTCGCAACAATTAAAGTTTCATTTTTAGCAAATCAAGCAAGTACATTTTTGAAACAATCAAACAGCAAATACAGCAAAATTTTAAAATGAAAAACTCCGCGGAGATGGGTTTGTGTGTCTGAATGCGTGCGTGCGTGTCTGTGTGTGTGTGTGTGTTTGTGTGTGTGTGTGTGTGTGTGTGTGTGTGTGTTTGCGTACTGTTGTGATCTCATGCTGCGTTTTTCCGTAAAAAATGTCAACAAATCATAACCGATGCAGTCGGGTATACGTGCAACAAATAATATTTCATTAATAGCAAACCAAACAAGTACATATTTCAGACAATCAAAACGCAAACACAGAATAATCTTAAAAGTAAAAACTCCGCGTATTTAGATGGGGTTTTGTGTGTTTTTGTGTATGTGTTTGCATGCGTGCGTTTGTTTGTGTGTGTGTGTTTATATATATATATATATATATATATATATAATGTTTGTGTGCGTGTGTATGTGTGCGTGTGTGCGGGCGGCGTGCAATCATGCGTGCGTGCTGGCGTTGAGTTCGATTGATAAGAAGTATCTCAGCAACTAAATAATGTAGTAATTCGAAAATGCGAACCATCAATCAGAATAATCCAAAAGTTATGTTATCCGAAACAATTAAATTTTCTTTATCTATAATAGAGTGAAATCACAATCAAATTACATCTACTGTTGTGATGTCATTGTGTTTTTCCGTAAAAAAAAACAATAATTCATAAACAAGGACGTTAGGTATACGCACAACAATTATTTTTTCATTATTGTTAAATCAATCAGGTACATTTTTCAGACAATCAAACAGCAAATACAGAGAAAAAATAAAAGGAAGAATTCCGTGTGTCAAGATGGGGTTATGTCTGTGTGTGTACTTGCTTGCGTGCGTGCGTGTGTGTGTGTTTGTGTGTGTGTGTGTGTTTGTGTATGCGTGTGTGTGTGTGTGTGTGTGTCTCTGTGTGTGTGTGTGTGTGTGGGTGTGTGTGTGTGTGTGTTTGTGTGTGTTTATATATTTATATATGTGCGTGTGCGTGCGGCGTGCGTGCATGTGGGCGTAGTTCGGGGGTCTATTAAAGCGGAGTAGCTCAGCAACCAAATAAATTAATGAATGCGAAAATGCGAACCAACAATCAGAATAATCCGAAACTTTCGGGCATTAAACTTATCCGAAGACGAGTCCAAAACAAAATTTATGCAATGCAAAACAATTAAAAATTCTTTATTTACAATAGAGTGAAATCACAAGCAAATTACATCTACTGTTGTGATGTCATGTTTTGTTTTTTCTTTAGAAAATGTCAGCAAGTCATAACCAATGCCGTTAGGTATACGCGCAAAAACTAATTTTTCCTTATTAGCAAATCAAGCTAGTACGTTTTTCAGACAATCAAACAGCAAATACAGAGAAATATTAATAGGAAAACTCCGCGTATCGACATGGGGTTGCGTGTGTGTGTGCGTGTGCGTGTGTGTGTGTGTGTGTGTGTGTGTGTGTGTGTGTGTGTGTGTGTGTGCGTGTGTGTGTGTGTTATATATATATATATATATATATATATATATATATATATATATTTAAATATGTGTGTGTTTGTGTGTGTGTATGTGTGTGTGTGTGTGTGTGTGTGCGTGCGGCGTGCGTGCATGCGGGCGTGGTGGGGGGGGGGTCTTTTGAAGCGGAGTTGATCAGCAACTAAATAAATTAGTGAATGCGAAAATCCGAACCATCTATCAGAATAATCCAAAACTCTCGAACATTAAACTTATCTGAAGACGAGTCCAAAACTAAAGTTATGCAATGCAAAACAGTTGAATTTTTTAAAATCTTTTTTCGTTTTTCGTAATTAGCGAGTGCTGTTATCAATTCAAAGTCAAATTTCGAAAAATGGAAGTAGTTTTGAACAGTTGCTGTGACAGAAATCAATTGCAGATTTGAGAGGAAATCAAATTGTTTACACAAGATAATCAAGATTCTCTTTTATCTCTAATTGCTGCTCAAAGATTGTATAAAATTTTTAATTTAGTCACTAATTGCATCGCACGGTTAGCCATCGGTTTGTGCAAGCTAAGTTCAAACTTCTTAATTAAACATTTAATACGTCACTGCTCGGTTAAATCTATAAACTTAATATATTTTTTAACCGGTCGAAGTGCTAACATAAATAAACAAAAAATAATGCACGGTTTTGCTGTGATAACACAGTGACAATTTATGTATCAAAAATTACCAAAATAGCTCAAAGTAAAATAAAGTTCATGACGCAAAATTTAGTTAATTAATTATGACCATGCTGCTTAAATATTAACCAAAAGGGTACTTTTTAAAATCAATGGGGCTCTTAATTAAAACTTGTTTTTAATATTAAGACTTGATTTGATCAATTTTTGTTCAAATAGCAAACTTCCAAAACGAGGCCGGTACATTTAATTGGCGAAAAGTCTACAACATAAAATATTAATAATTAAGAATTAAACTTTTAGTTGGGTGATTAGATTAATTGTAAAAATAAAGTTATACTTAACAGTAGTCAATTTTTTTAACAACCGAGTCAATTAAACTTTGTGGCCAAAATAAACTAATTTTTCGTGACATTAACTGAATCATGGTGGTTTTATCCACAAAAAAGAGGCCAAAATTAGCCCATATTGGGTTTTTGATGGTGCCTATTTTGGTGCAAATATGTTTTTTGACTGTTATTGACGCTTCGGATAAACCAGAACCTTTTCTGTTTAAATTTGGACCCAGACTGGGCGATTCGTTTTTGGAAAAGGAGGGCGATGGCTGCTCAGAACGGAAATTTGATATTTCTGAACCCGGTTTTAGGCTTGGTACAGAAGAATTTACTCATTTTCACCCTTGTACAGACGGTAGTTTGAACATCGGGCCAGACGAAGGCTTCGTGGACAACTTAGATTTCCAGAACATCCAAGGTGATACAATGAATCGAATCGCCATCGCAATAGTGAACACAACTACACATGAAGGCCTTCTAGACAACATGTGTAATGAGACAGTTCGGGATCCGTATTACGGGGATGGGGGATTAGGCTACAATCAGGAACCTATTTGCGCCTTCTATGTTGATCCTAACGGGACCTATACCCGCGACCTGATGGTGCCAGCTGTAGGCGATCCAAACCGCGCAGAAGTAAGCCAGTTCTCATTTTTGGGTTTAAGTAACTGCTTCGAACCCATATGGTCTTCACATTTGTGCATTTTTTAGGAGTACCGAATTATTAACTGATTGTAACGACAGCGAAGACAGAGTGAACAAATTAATAACTGAATTTACATGACGAAAAGTTCCCAATAGCTCAACTGAATGAAAAATGATTCAACTAACCCAGAAAACATTATTATTGACGTAACATTACGGAGCTCAATGTTAAACATGGGTACATTATTTATACCTAATGTTCGAGACTATTAAAAAACTTGGTATAGATAGGCTTGACTGAAAAGTATCTGAATTTCAAAATTACTAACAGTCTTCATTATGAAAGGGTCCACTAAAGATTTGCTGCAATCTCAAAACACATAAACATTGGCTTCAAAGTTCATTTAGTGGGTGAGATAATTCACTAATAATCAAAAATTTTCTCCAGACAACATAAAGGATTTAGAGATCGATGACCCAAAACAATGATATGTCAACAGGGCACTGAACGATAGTTTTTTGATACACAAGATATCAATGAAAAAAAACCGAATGAAGGCAGCAAGTCGTGCTGATTTTGACGTCTTTTTATGTGTTTCTTTTCTTTCTCTTAATAAAGATATATATATATATATATATATATATATATATATATATATACATAGGTTTAAAGTATAAAAGTATATAAATAGAAGCTTAAAGTGTTTTGTTCTGATGACAACAAATAGACCACCGGAAAAACTAAACTTGCTAGGAAGTACAGAATAATTGCAACGTGCCTTGGGGGTAAGCTACACTTTTCCAGGGAGCTTAAAGCAATATATATATATATATATATATATATATATATATATATATATTGCTTTAAGCTCCCTGGAAAAGTATAGCTTACCCCCAAGGCATGTTGCAATTATTCCATATTTTCTAACAAGTTTATTTTTTCCGGCGGCCTTTTTGTTGGCATCAGAACTAAACACTTTAAACTTCCTATAAACAACAAATACGTTTAAGAAAAAGTGTGGTGCAGTTTCTACCTCATTTTGAAAAGTAAAAAGGTGTTTCGAGAGCTTAAAATCTGCAAGAGAGCATATTTTATATCTTGCAAGAATCCAAAAATATTAGGAAAACAAGTAACACGAATATCCAGATCTGTCAAGCCACGACATTGCATGAAAAAAGCTGTTGGGAGGCAATAAAGCGATAAACCATTCGCATAGTAACTTCTTATGGTCTTCACAAACACTTTGTCGGAGACAAAAAAACATCATATAGATGCCAGTAAAAACTCCGCCCAGCTATCATTACTGCAGCTTTTAATAAAAAGAATTAAAGGCGAAATATAATTCAGCCGTCTTTAAAGAACCGTTTTTAATCAAAACTTTTTGGATACAAACTTCCTTGGCATATATTTGTTTTTTATATTTTGGCCAGTGATATTTCTTGACATATTTCGGCCAGTGATATTTCTTGAATCCCTGTTTTCTTCTGTGCATAAAATTTTCGCATTTTGCATCCTTCGGTCATTGACTTTTTGCATTTCGGTCAACGACACAATTTCAATCTGCGTTTTTGCGGTTATTTACCTTTTAATATATCATATTTTTTTCGTAGTCCTCAAGCAATCTGGCCGTTTAACCATGCTGCTCGGGATTTCATAAACATGCTCTTCGAGAGTTCTTGAACATATTTTTCAGAGACGTTTCAAGCATGCATTTTTGCCTTTTGTTAAACTTGGTGCCTTATGAACTGTCATGCATTTCACAAATAGGATGCCGAGGCCACCTCTTTAAATATATCTGAATACGACACCCTCGTCTGATCTGCAGAATATGATAAGGCATTCAGCCGAAAAACGTCCAGCGTGCTGAAGTAAATTCACATGATTGCTTCAGCCTTTTTTCTTCCTATACAAATCTTGACGTTAGAATCTCATTATTTTGTTCGGATAACAATGAAAACTTCAAAAACAAGCGCATATTCACTCAAAAGTGGAATTGTTAATCTCTATTATTTACAATTCCCGTCTTCCTATTAAAATGATTGTTGGAAAAATGAGTGAAAATTTGCAAAAGATCACCGCACATTACTTTTTCAAGCGCGTGAAAATTTGGCTTAAGATGTGACAAATAAGATGTGACAAGATATTGTGATTGTTCAACCCTGATAAAACCCAAAAACACAATTTAAAGTTGTAGAGCTTTAATTCTACACAACAGCAACTGCAGTTTTCCTGGTTTAAAAGTAATTTTCTGAACATTGGAAACAGATCATAGTAAATTTCAGCTGTCTAGATGTTAAATAGAAAAGATCAAATCAAAAGTTGTCTGGCAATGCAATTATTAAAAATGATTCAATTTTCAAAGCACCATTGCTATTTGTTGACCATTAAGAACAACATTAGAAATTGCCAAAGCTCATTCTTTTTCTTAAAACATTTTGCTGAATATTTGACAAACTTTGGAGGAGGATTCAACTGGTAATTCAGCAAAGATTTTAAGACATTGACGCCATATTTTTTACTTTTGACAACTCTGTCAAATCAAAGTGCAAAGGGAGCATTTTTAGTTATAAAATGAATAAGATAAAAAATTTTAGAATATGACACTTTTTGAGAACTAAGTTGATTGCAAAAATGCTTATTGAACGTGAACCGCAGCGAAACAAAAAAATAAGCGAAGAAAGACAGTTTACATTTATTATGACGTTGCTTATTAATGATAATTGCTAAAACAAGTGTTATTCAATATCTTGTGTTGCCAGAGTTTCAACAAATGTGCCAGTCGGATGTTCTAAAAAATGGTAACTTATTTTAAGTAATCATGCATAGGTTTAATGACTCTGCTAAAATTTATCGGGAACCGCGAACGTTCTAAAGATTCTAGGCCAAAGAACTGAAATGACAATTATTCAAGGTCAACAAATTGCACTTTTGATAGCCTGTTTAAGTATTTTTCTTGATATGCATACAGAATTTTCTCACATTTTAATCCCTGACTCTGCATACTTTCGTCGAATTAATTCAACTTTTTCCGCATAATTTTCGATCTTTGAACTGGTTTATATTAAAGGTATACTAAATATTCTAGGATATATTTGGTATTGTTCAAGGTAAATTGGCTAGAAAGAAGCCTTGAATAACGAGAAATAACAGGAAAAAAAGTTCATTACAAATACCAGAAACTGAGAGCTCAAGATCAGCTGATGTAATAGTTATCGACTCGAGAATAATTGTATGTTGTAACTTTTTGATAGGTGAGCGCTTGGAACGATCAGCCTCCAATCGCGGCTGACGAAATCAACATCGATTTTGACGATAGTTTGACCTTCACTTTGATGGGGGAAGACGCAACCAAATACGTGAACCTGGCCGGCAACATTCTTTATCGGGAAGTTGATCCGAACAGCGGCGACTTCGAAGTTGCGAACAATCTTATCGGCAACAACTTTACAGCCAACAGAGGCTTCATAGTGACGTATTACAAAGTTACAAGTGCGGCTAGACCTTTGTCCTATTTCAACAGTTATCAGTTTTCAATGTTTTGTACTAACCAATCAACAACCACTCTCGATGACGATGATTGTTACGCAATTTTCGACTATGATGAAATCAGCTTCGGCAGTTCTAGCGAGTATCAGTTGTTTGCAGGATTCTACGTGTACAATTCACTGACAAACACTCAAGGTTTGCATTTTCAATCAGTTTTACTTTTACACCTAACTCGCAATGTTCAATCTATTGAAACACGTACACGCATTAAAGTTCCAAAGGTCTTGCATTGCGGGGTGTTAAAAAGCGAGAAGTTCCTATAAACATAGCCGGAATTTGACTTCTAGAATCTAACAGCGGATCTTTTCAACAATTGCCCCCCCCCCCCTTTGGTACCTAGTAGAGAATTGCCACCCCTTTTGTGCTATACTTTACCACAATATTACCTGGAATACAGTTTAGATAGCCGAATAACAGTTTAAGCTCAATTGTGGACCACTGTTCACGGCCATGCCTCTCACGCGCTGTGGGATGTAATCCGGAAATCGCGGGTCGGTTATCGCGGCAAAGGCGCGACGCGCGCGAAGCGCGCCCACCGACCCGCCAGTCGGAAATTCTTTCGCTTTGTATTCAATTCGGTTAATTGCCCTAGCATGGCGCATTTTATTTTATCCAGTTTAACACAGTATGAGCATACACGGAAAGTTTAGTCGTCTCTGATTGGTTAATAAATCGCTCGCTTAAATTCTATTCAAGAATAGGCCCCCCTTTTGCAAAAGGGGGGGGGGGGCAATTGTTGAAAAGATCCCTAACAGCATTTTCCAAATTGCAAGTTGGGTGTTCCTAGTGTAGATTATGTGACTCCAGTGAAGGCACTGAGAAAATTTGATATTCGAGGCGGTTCCCGTTTTACGTTATAATTTTGAAGTGACTTTACCAGAGTCCCTTAATATTGCTTGCTTCGAAATTCAGAATCGCGAACCACAAGGATAATCACATATCTCAAAACCTATTTGAAAGTTACATACATATATGCTTCTTTAAATCGTTGAATTAGTTGTAAAAGCATACCTGCCCATTAATACGCAACAAAATCTATTGACCACGAAAATCATCCAGTATTTCGAAAAAGTTCGACTATTCAATCCGTTTTTAGATCATGCAGGAAAAACAAATACCCATTGCAGTTCAAGCACGTTAGGATTATATTTTTGGCACTCGCCATGTAGAGTTATTAGTGGACTATCGAATTATTAGTGGACTAAAATGATGCCAAGAAAACCATTTTAAAAACTGTCGTATTAAACCATTCGTTGAGCTTAATTTAGAATTTAGTTTTTCCGAAGTGATTTCCATATTTACTTCCTGTTTTATTTTGTGTATTCTAAATATTCCTATCCATAATTGGACAGTATTGTTTGTCAGGTACACAAAAATCACGTAAATTATTCATGGTTTAGCCCTTTGGACTGCTGTTTAGCCTAGGTTTGAATAAATTAGCACCTGGCTGCATCAGAATGCAATAGCTTTACTCACACTTAAGACATGAACAAAATTTTTTCGCCATAAACTTCTTTATTTAAAATTCTGCTTTTCTCGCATTTGCAAATATGACTGGTCCCAAATTTATGATGTCCAATGCCACTTACCCAATGCCAATTTACAGAATGCTCTTTGATTTTTTCATTCAATTATCCGGTGTTTGGTTGTGATAGTTTTGTATAAAAAACCAGGGGCCATTTAATTATATAGCCATTGATAAGACCATGTTCGGTTGTGATATTTTCATATTAAGTCTCAAATATAAATATATAGTCGGCTAAATAGTCGTTCAGGTAACTGTAACAATGGGGTAAAATAAAGTTGGCATTGGGTAATATGACAAGTCGGGTAAAATGGCATTAGATAAAATGATTTTGGTGTAAAATAGAATTGGGTAAATTGCCCTGACACCATTCCAGTTATCAGCTACGTTTTTTGCTTCACATATTTTCCTGTCTTGTCTTGTATGGGTGTTCACCCCGACCTGGTACCCCTTTGTTGACCCCTGCAGCTCCTGACGTGCCTTGTATGGTTGGAATACGACACAGATTTGTTGCAAATTGGGCATTCTTTTGCTCTAGTGACGTATTTCGCTGGGCTTGTTTCTCCAAGACATTTTTTTCTCGTGCGTCTTAAGATTTGTTTTCCGGGAGAATACTCTTTGGCAGTTCCTGCACTTGTGTTCTGTGGCTCTCTCTTTGTGCATCGCACGCATGTGATTAGCCAATCCCGCTCGTGACTGGCATACGCGGCCGCATGTCTTCCACTCCATGTCCAATGGTTTCACTCTCTGCGATCTTTCGACTGTCTCTACTGTGACTCTACGTCGTTCAATGTGTGCTACAATCCCCTTGACCACTTTTCTCCACTCCTTTCTGTCGGACGCTTTTTCCTTGACATTGAGTGGGTCCATTCCTGTTTATCCTGCCAACTTCATCCAATAAGGTGCATCGGTATTTGGATTTCGTTTTCCTTGTACTTTCTAACGTTGAGAGCCAGCCGAAAGTGACTTGTTTCACTCTGCGTTCATCCGGGAGGCGAAGAACGTGTCCAAATCTTTCCAGACTTCTTCGTTCAGTTTTTAACCTTATAGATTTGACTCTCAGTTCTTTGCGGACGTTCCATCGATTCATGTGTTTAGCTTCCATTTCCTTGAGAGGAGCTTGTGATTTTGAGCTCCAGACGCAGCGATAATACTGGTCTACTTTTTTCTGGATTCTATTGATCTCACCTATTGACCAGGTTCGTACTTGGCAATTGAACAGCATGGTGCTTTCGACTACTGCTTCCACTACGCGGGCTTGGGTTCTCTTCGTCAGCCTTGAGTGCTTCAGTCGCTTCTTAAACCTGCTCCAGGCCCCCATTCCTCGTTGTATGCAGATTTTGTTATCTTCTTCTTCTTCTAGCCATACACCCAGGAATCTGGTTCATGCGGCACTCATTTCACCAAGGGTTATGTTTTCTTCCCTCAGTTCGTTTGTCTTTTCTTCGAAATACCCCATAACTCTCTAGGTTTTGGTTTTGCCTCCTCTATGGTATCTTTGCTTCCTAGAATCGTGATGTCGTCGGTGAAAAGGGCGTTTTTGACTAGTACTTGTAGTGCTTATTCTTGTCCCTGCATCCATTGACTGGTTTTACTTCGGGTGACTTCCGTACCGCACACTTCCTCTGCCGCCTTCTTCATTACCACCGTTGCGAGTTCTGTCCACGTCGGGTCTTGTGACAGGCTGAACCCTGGATTTGTTGTTGGTACTGAATATGCTTTGCCGGGTCCAGAAGTTTCTTCCAACCGATGTGGTGGGTTTTCTTTGCCACGAATCTTTCCTTGGCCTTCTTGTCGGCCACGCGAATCTCTTTAGGCCTGTGATCTGACCATTTGTCCTGTTTCCGTACTTTCACATCCTCTTTTATGAGATTCCTGTGGCGTTTCGCCAGCAAATAGTCAAGTTCGTACCAGCAACCTGTTCTCGGATGAAACCACGTTCCTCTATAGGGTTCTTAAGATTCGTTTTCCGGGAGAATACTCTTTGGCAGTTCCCCCACTCAGACATATTTTTGTCACTAATTTGGTAGACATCTTCACTAAAAATTTAAACCAAAGGATCTTCTAGCACAGTATGTAATGCAAATGTTTCTCGACCATTCATCAAGCAATCAATTCATCAATTTTTGATAAATGTTCAGTTTTTGTAATTTTAGTTTTCAATATAAATGTACAAAATTGTTAACGAGACCTGGGAATTTTGAGTCAACTGACGGTTACAATTTTTCTGGTTTTCAATAATACTCAACTCATTACTCTACCAGAAGTTTGCTATTTTTCTAATGCACCTCAATGTCCGTAAAACCTGTTTATAATTTTTTTGTATACTGTTGTGAGCTCTGAGTCTCAAAAATGGGTGAGTTAAAAAAGCGTAAAGTTAACTATGCCCGCTCTTAATTTTGAAACGGACCCAGACTATTGTGCAAGATAAGTTTCCTGTTTTTTCTGAATCCCAAATGTGAAATTTCCGACGTGCTTGAGTATGCTGGTACTTGGATGGTCAATTTTCTGTCATCTAGAGAAAACAATCTGAATTGTAAATGGATGGTTGCCCGCACGTGTCTTTCGTTAATTAAACATCAAAAAAATTTTCTTCTAGAAGCTAGCTTAATGACATGACGGGGTGGATCCCGCTGGTTTCCATCGATGCGTCAGCGTAAATACATCAATTTTTATAACTTTGTTAATGGATGCGAAATCAAATAAAATCCTAATTATGGATTCTAGAGTAAACATAAAAGACAAATCTCATCAGTGATTAAATATAATTTCAAAGAAGACAAAGTTATTACCGATGGATCATAATAATTTGATAAAGTTTGTCGCTACTGGTTGAAAAAACTGGAATAGTTATGCTGTTGTTACACATAACGCATTTTAAGTACATCTGTTTGTTAAATACAATGACTAAAAATTGCAAATGGTTGTGGGCAACGTCCTCGTTTTCAAAACAGACTGCGACATCGAGTTCAAACTGCAAAAAAAACCATAACAAGGAATAAACTTCCATTGCGGAGCGAAAGCTGGACATGAGAAAATCATATTGTCCAGAGTTTTTCATAGTAATTTCATGGCAGTTTCTATAAATCTTACATGCACACGGGAAAATTGTACAGAAGTGAAGTATAATCAATTACTGAGCATCCATAAAATTACAACGATCCATTGAAGCAAATTTGTGGGCCTCTAACCTGGAGCGCCAATTTTCATTCAAGAAGTCCGTTATAGGAATGGAATGGTTATCTTGCAAGACTCTGACAGAATCTTGTTAGAAACATATTTTTCGGGAAGTATCCCGTACTTTGCTTGCAGCAGAAATCAGCGCTGAATCAGTAAAAATTGCAGTCTGTTTTTTGGCTTACCATTGCTATGATCATGTCAATTTTAAGAAATTACAGAAAAACATTCAGAGTACATCCTACGAGCATGTAAAGGTTTTACTGATAGTTCTATTCACATGAGTAAATCATGCCTAAATTTTATCTGGCAATAAGTAATTACCGCCTAAATGATCTCTGCGCATGAGTAATTACCGACTACGCGTTATCTGTTTATGAGTAATTATCGCCTAACTTCGATCTGCACATAAGTAATTATCGCCTAAACTCTCTCTGCACATATTTCATGCGTGTATAAATATGCCGCTTTCCTTTGATCTGGTATTGAATTAAATTCACTCCTTTTCGCTCCTTTTCACTCGCCTTTTTGTCAAATAAATTGTTCCACTTTCATGCTTTCCTGCTTTCAAGCTTTAAAACAGTAAAGTTCTGTAAAACTTGGTGAATTGATGTAAAATAATGTAAAATTAAGGCAAAATAATCAACCAAACAAGAAATCTCCAAACAAAATGTCCATAAATGTCCATACGTAGTCCTATAAACATCCCCCTTAATCTCCTTTAATATCATCTTTCTCTTTCTCTTTCATGGCAAATCCTCTTCCCTGATCCTTTTTCGCTAATTGTAACCACTTCGAATGACTTTTCCTGCCACAGGTGATCGTTTCCCTACTTGCGCCGCATCCAGTTCCTAGCGCCATCATCATGCGCCATCGTTTAGGAAAAGGCTACCTCATTAAGGAGAAGTCGCGGGGACTAGCATACGTTGCTAAAAAGTATGTTTTCGTCAGTAAGTAGCTCTTTTTGTTAGGCGAGTGCGTGCTTCATAATTTGCATTAAAATACAATTCTCGGATAGGCGGGGGATTTACGGGTTGAGGGCGAGGAAGGGAGGTTGAAGATGGATATGGGTGCGTGTGTTGTACAGTTTGGGGTGGGGAGGGGGGAGAGAATTGCCAGTCCGTTGATTTTAAACGTTTTGAGCCCGAATATAAGGAATAGAGGGGGGCGCCCATTTTGAATCCACCTGCACGATTTTCGAAAATTTCGTTCAACTATACTGTATATACTGTAGTGTGTGCAAGACTGTGCAGAGAACATGCAGTCGGTAATTACATCGTAGCAGAGGAAGAACAGGCTGTTATTACAAGAGTTTCCAGAAGTAAACCGCCTCTTTTGCCTGGTTTAAATATGAACAGTCTTAACGAACACTTGTATTATTGGAATATCATGTAACAGAACTGTTTGTTATTGGGATGAAATGTTTCAGTGATGAGATGCTCTGAGACCAAAGTACGGGATCGTAGCGGATTTTAATTTTTGTCTCAATCTTACAAATTTAGTCGCGCCATTATTATTTACCGATTTATGTCTCAAACATTGTTATTTTTTGATTTTTTTTAGTAACAACTTGCCAATAACTTTGAATTCATTCAAAAGAAGTGGTACGATAACAGCTATCAATCTGCAGTGGAATACTTTACTTGAGGCTCTACTTCAGATCATTTGCAAGATTTTTAGGCAACCTTTGATTGTGTTTGTGGAGCAGTACACCATAAATGTTAGAGCCTCACTGATGTTTCTAATATCAATTTCTCAACTCCGATTTTTGTGCTCGTGACATGACCATAAACCATTGGAAAATTACTTTATCAATTCGAGGTATCAAGATGCAAATTAAAGTAAACGCAAGAAAGGCCTCTTTTGAGAGTTGTAAGGGATTAGCAATAGCATGCTCCGTGTTTTTAGTGTGAAATAGAGAACCTGAATATAGATTCTTTAAACTAACCGACTCTTGCTATGAAATCTTGACTCTAAAATCTTGTTATAAAAACATGGAAGTATAACTTCTCATTTCTAACAACATTTAAATAGTATTACGATCCTCAAAAAGGTCAACAGCGAGCTTTGGGAGCCTAAAAGTCTAACTCATAGTTTTAACTATTGATTGCAGAATAGAGAATTC
Source organism: Convolutriloba macropyga (assembly GCF_964194025.1). NCBI lineage: Eukaryota > Metazoa > Xenacoelomorpha > Acoela > Convolutidae > Convolutriloba > Convolutriloba macropyga. Next base: position 14,728 of record NW_027451561.1, read on the forward strand.
TCTTCTGATTTTTCGGTAAATTCACCGAACAGGTTTTCGTCTGCTGCTGTTCAAGAATTCCTTTATGGGAAGGGAATGTTATCTTGCGAGACTCTGGCAGAATCTTGTTCGATAAATATTTATCGGGAAGCAACTTACAAGATAGTAATTTTTGTCTGAATTTTACAAATTTAGTGGTGCCATTTTTTTTCACCGAGGTATGTCACAAGAACTGTCACTTCTTGGATGGTTTTGGAGTAAGGATTTGTCACGAACTAATACTTCTTTCATAAGAAATGATACGATAACAGCTATTAATCTGCACTGGAATGCTTGAGGCTCTGCTTTAGATCATTTGCAAGATTTTTTTAGCATTATTTGGTTGTTTTTGTGGAGCAGTACGCCATAATTGTTAGGGTCTTGCTGACCTTCCTAATGTCAAATTCTCAAATCAGATTGTTTTTTTCGTTACTTGACCATTGGAAATTTATATAAATTACTTTTCAATTCTTATTTTTTACCGTTTTAAACCTTTTGTCTTTTAGCTTTTATTTTTCAATGCAAAGTATTAAGATGCAAACTAAAGTAATCACATAAAAGCTATTTTAATAATTGTAGGGGATTAGCAATTGCCTGCTACTTATTTCTAGTGCAAAGTAGAGTACCTGAATCTATATGCAATATGCTAGCCGACTCTTACTATCGAAGCCTGACGTCAAACTCATGGATAAATCATGGTTATAAAAACATGGAAGTATAACTTTTCATTTATTGCGACATTGAAATAATACGCCGATGTTCACTAAGGCTAATAAGGTACAATGAACTTTGAGTACACAATAGAGAACTCATTTTTGATTGTTCAGTAAATTCACTGAAAAGGTTTTCATCTGCTGCGAGACGTGGAAACCAGGTTATAGCGTGAGTGAAATTTCTAGAAGATTCTGTAGCAGTAGAAGCTTGTAATGTTTTGACCACACAGTTACGTCTCATCAAATATACGTACCGAATTTTGTACGAATCTGATGGGAATGAGAAATTTAAACCAAACTTAATGCCTTCAAATAACGTAAATTCAAAACAACCTAATTCGACATGCTAAATTCGACCACTTTCGGACATGCCTCGCGAGCCACGGAACCTGAAAGGAATCTATTACAACTTAACGTCAGACTAGCATACCCGAAAAAGAATGGTTTCTTCCTTTGGGCTTGACGCTATTTCTACGCATATTTATCTTGCCACTTGCAGCATCTTTTAAAACAGACTTTTGTTGTCTGTCGTTTTTACTAGCGAGAGTAACACATTTTGGTGAGAAAATGTTAGGAAGATTGTTAAGCTATCTATTTGAACAATCTGTTTAGATATGATTTACGAGCTGCCCTATTCGAGGACCGAAGAGGCTATAAAACTTACAACAGAAACCAACGTTGGTATGATGGGTATTTGGGTATACAAAGTGACGCAAACTAAAGTCGCTCCATTCATCACCGCAATTCCATACTCTGATCTCACATTTACAAATCTATGTCCTTCAGCTACCACAGAGATAGATTCTGTTCCCATGTTTCATGTTAGCCACCCCGACGGCGATAACGACCCTACGAACGACTTCGAATTCACGATCGAAAATTGCGGGGATGGGCTGTCAAACTACCGATCGATCGGGTTTCTATTCTTTGGAACTTACTCCATAAGGACGGAAGGGATGTTCACGTCGAGCAGCGGGAATGTTGATGGAAAGTTCCCTCAAATGTACGGGGTTAATGAGCAAACGGTGCTGTACTTGGTTTTGGACAATGTGGACATTCTGACGAAATATACAGTGTTCTTCAGTTCGTGCCAGCAACAAGCTAACACTACAGGGCGCGCAATGAGCGTACTAAAGCAAGAGTCATCTGTACAAGTATCGTGGAATTTCACTCTACAGAACCTGCAGTACAATTTAGAACAGTACAGCGTCAGTGGAAACGGTGAGTTTCACATCTCACATTCCAAATGGAATATGCTCTAGTCTAGACCTGGAATTATTAAAAGACCGTCCTCGGCCGAATAAGGCATGAAAAGACCGTCCGGTATAGATTTCTGGTCTGAAAAGAATTTGTCTGGACTTTAAGTGATGTACTCGAAATAAGCTCGAACTGTGTGTGTGTGTGTGTGTGTGTGTGTGTGTGTGTGTGTGTGTGTGTGTGTGTGCGCGTGTGCGTGTGGTGAATGTGTGTGTGGTGTGTGTGTGTGTGTCCGTGAGCGTGCATGCGTATGTGTGTGTGCGTGTGTGTGTGTGTCCGTATCAGTGAGCGTGCACGCGTATGTGTGTGTGCGTGTGTGTGTGTGTGTGTGTGTGTGTGTGTGTGTGTGTGTGTGTGTGTGTGTGTGTGTGTGTGTGTGTGTGTGTGTGTGTGTGTGTGTGTGTGTGTGTGTGTGTGTGTGTGTGTGTGTGTGTGTGTGTGTGTGTGTGTGTGTGTGTGTGTGTGTGTGTGTGTGTGTGTGTGTGTGTGTGTGTGTGTGTGTGTGTGTGTGTGTGTGTGTGTGTGTGTGTGTGTGTGTGTGTGTGTGTGTGTGTGTGTGTGTGTGTGTGTGTGTGTGTGTGTGTGTGTGTGTGTGTGTGTGTGTGTGTGTGTGTGTGTGTGTGTGTGTGTGTGTGTGTGTGTGTGTGTGTGTGTGTGTGTGTGTGTGTGTGTGTGTGTGTGTGTGTGTGTGTGTGTGTGTGTGTGTGTGTGTGTGTGTGTGTGTGTGTGTGTGTGTGTGTGTGTGTGTGTGTGTGTGTGTGTGTGTGTGTGTGTGTGTGTGTGTGTGTGTGTGTGTGTGTGTGTGTGTGTGTGTGTGTGTGTGTGTGTGTGTGTGTGTGTGTGTGTGTGGGTTCAATGGCTGAAATTGAAGACCCGCTTGAGTGGTTCTTATAGATATGTTAATGTTTATCCGTGTTGAGATTCTTACCACTTTAAACAAGTTATAGCTTTTTCACCATAGAACCCAGCAAAGCCTTTGAGTTTTTTGTTTAATAAACTGGATGTCCGTCAATTTTTAATGTAAGAATAATCGGAGTAGACAAAACCTATTAGCATTGACGCTCCTGACTAACAAGACCGATAGAAACAATAACAAAACAACAAAAGCGGAAACTTCTTAGAAGCGAAACGTAGAAAACAAAAAAAGTCTATCAAACGGTTATTATGTCGGTACTATCTCAGTTTCTCAACACGGGTTAATAAAGGCGACCACAGCTCAAGATGAACAGATGATAAGCTATTCAATAAAGTGGTTTTTTTCAACAACAATAATGACCATGACTTTCATACTAATAATTTGTCATTTCACATGTTTTAATATTGTCTATACGGTTATCTAATTTTGTTTGGTCTTTCCTAATATCGGTCAAGTTAATACCAACCTCCCTAGGTCTCTTTCTTCTGGACCCCTCTGTCAGCAGCCCAAGCCCATCTCGCTCAAATTCTTATTCCCTGATGCTGCGTACATTAATGATTCAACCCCAAATGAAATTGAGGCCAGGAACTTTATATTAAGCGCGCTTTTTTGGCAGTCCGATATCTTTGGCAGTCCGATACCTTTGGCAGTCCGATATCTTTTACAGAAAGATACAAAAGTATTCAATTGAAAATATCTCAAAAACTTCAATCGAAAATTAATCAAAATCTTTATTGGTGGTGGGAAATATTTCCAAAAAATTTCACTTTTGACGCTCTTTCACGATGGCAAATATCTCAATGAATACTGAAAATCGACAAAAATGGAAAATATATGCTTAACTGTATAATACTTCAAGTTTAATTATTATTATTGAGGAGGTCGTAATTAGTATAAAACAGATGAAGAAAAAATGAAATTTGGTGTAAAAGTGGAGCGAAAAAATAGTTTCTGACCAGCTTCAAAAAATCTCTTTCATGGAAAGCAGACTTTAGAAGACTTGTGAACCTGATTTACTTGTCTGTAATCTAAATAATAATCTTTAAACACAATTCTCAATTAACCACTCCATTTTTGCGAATCAGACAATAAATATTAACCTTTTGAAAAGGTAATTTTACAGTTCTAGTTTTATATTTACACACATGAACAACTTTTTGACATTGGTTTTGACATTGACAATTTTTTTCTGTTTCTAGTGCGTTGTATTTGTTTTTCAAAAATTAAAACAAGCTTGACTTAGAGAAGTAATTTTAGGAAATTCAATACTTCGGTTGAGTCAATGAAACCATGTAAAAGAAAACTAAAAATGACTTTCGAGCACCATAAATTCTAAACTAAACAATTTTTTTTGAAGTATAAAAAATTCAGAATTGTTTTCGTTTTTGTTTAATATTTCCCAATGACTATTGTAAAAATTTACTGAGGTGACAAAATGGGTGAAAAATGTAGTTTTTAATAATGACTTTCAGAAAGTTTTTAGGGGAAGATGTTAAAACAAATGTTTTCTTATCTCTGATGCTATTTTCGGGCGTTAGTCAAGAAAAAAGTGTTCGAACTTTCTAAAAAGATATTTAAATTTAAATTATTTTAAGTTATTAATAACTTTGAAAGTAATGCAAATGTTTTCTGTTAAACACAAGTAAAACAAAGAGGCTCAGAAATGTGCGATCGCACATAAGGTTCCGACCCCACTCATCCACAATTTTGACATAATTCTCCAGTAAATGAAGAACAGATAGAAAAACATAAAATTTCAAATATTTTTCAAAAAAAAATTGTTGTATGAACAAATAGACAGCAAATAACTCAATGGAAAAAAATGATGCTTGAAATTATTGAGACATGTCATTATTAAGAAAGCGAGTCAAGACGAACAGCAAAATTTAACAACAACAACAACAACAACAATCATTAATTACATCAAAAACTTTATTGCCGTTTTAAAAAACAAAACTTAATATCAAAGTTATAATATAGTCAGATAAAACTGAAAATAATCAAAAAAACTTGTAGTTCGCCAGAAAAGATATAGCACCAGTCCATAATAAGGCTTGCTTACAGTTAGACAATAAAGAACAAAAACAGTAATTTCGAAAAATTCGGTTATAATTATTAAAAACAAATAAATTCGAAGTTAAACCATTAGAAATCAACTGAAATATCCCATAGCTTTACAATTACCATTTTTATAGAAAAGGATTAACATTTGTTGGTATTACATTGTTTATGCTGTTACAAAAAGGGCAACTAATAGACAACAAACAAAAAATCAATTAAAACTTGCCAGAAAACGCTTTCGAAGCCGTAAAGCCATAATTTGGCCCCCAAACTATGTTCAATTGCATCTTTTTTGAACACTGATAAAGTATTATGTAACCTCTCATTAATGAAACTAGTTAACAAATAGACAAAAAGGGAAAAAACGCTAAATTAAATAACACATGTTTTTTTTCGAGAAAAAAAAATATTTCCAAAGACATGAAAGCCATTAATTACAAAATGAAATAATTAAATAGTTTCGTTTATTCTTCCAAAGGAAGCCTATGAGGCTTGCAAAAATCCAGAATATGTCTTAGGTCTATAAAATGAACGTCAATTATGACTTAAATTATATTCTTTTTGTGAAAAACCTGTGTCGAAGCCAGTAAAGGCACAACGAATTCTTTAAAACATTAGATTTTTTTGATACCAGTCGTTTTTGGCAACTTCTTTTGACAACAATAATGTCAAATTTGGCCTGAAACTAATGAGACTAAGTAATAAACAGACAGAAAAAGGAACCAAATTGCGAAAATAATGTGTTTTTTTTTAATTTTGGAAAACAATTGTTTTCAAAGTCATGAAAGCCATCAGCTATCTACTAATATCAGAATATCGGCTCATCTATCCTTTCATTAAAGCCAATGAGACGGGGTACTTGTACAGAATATTTAATACAACTAAAAAGACAAATTAAAAACGATAGCTAAAAACAAAATTAAAGAGTTCAAATAAATTTTTCGAGAAAGTAGTATCGAAGACGTTAAAACCGAAATCCAAATCTTTAAGGATTTTAATATTATCAATGGTGTCTTCATTTGATCGCCAATATTGCCTCAATAAAGATTAAATTTGGATTCAGTAGAAAGAATAAGCATACTTTCATTGCTGACACTAAGCTACAAATTGGAAAAGTGAGAAAAAATGAAGGCAAAGTTCAATAAGCCATTTTTTATTAGAAAATTTTTAAAAGTCCAAAGGACCATAAGTTTTCAAGTAACAAATTAGATACATTAATTTGGAGCTAATTAGGAAGCCAATTGGATCTATCACTAGTAAGCTTTGATTTGAAATGTTATTTAATTAACAAAAAAAGATCTATTTTTTTAATAAAAAAGACCGACTGATTACAATCCAATTTATTTTTGGATGGTAACAATCCAAGAATGGTCTAAAACTAGCCCTGCTAATGCTGTTTGTCCATTCAGAAGACCTAACTTTTCGAATGTCATAGATATAGATATTCTGTTAGTTAAAAAATCAAAAACAAATGCTCCGTTTTTGATAATCAACGAGAAAAGTTAGCAAAAGACGGCAAAGTTTTAATTACAGAGCGCTCTCAACGGAAGTTGAAGTAGAAAATGCCCCCCCCCTGGAATCTTCAAAGATTGTGTTAGCGGTGTTTGGGTGTGCACTTCCTGCAATTTTAATCAAATTGGACTGAAGAAACTTATTTCGTGCTGTTTTTGATGAAAAAGTCTGGATTTTGAAATATTTAGCCAGATTTTTTGACAAAAAAATTAAATAGCAATAGCCGACAATATTTTCTGTCCTAAATAATAAAATCAACAAGGTTTTTAAAAAAAAAATTCTTACAAATTTTAGCAAAATTGGCAAAATTTTTCTGTCAAAATTCCGAAATATGTGAACAAAATCAACGGAATTTACTCTATTTTCTCAAAAGTTTGAACCTCGATAACTCCCTGTAAAAAAATATATACAAAAATCTTTTTCAATTCCATATTCTACGCTGGTCAAGCTTTCTAATGATACCAGTCTCAACTCTCTACGATGAATATATCGATCGGCCAAAATTGACTGAACAAAAAAAAACCATTTGTGTATATTGTTCCTCCCCCCCCCTCAAGAGGGGTCGGAACAATTATGAAAACATTAAGTTGCGCTGAATACAAAAATACAAACAACGGTTGGAGATCTTTTTGATCGAATTTAACTAGCATGCCTTCACGATGAATTGAAAGCCATTGAAAATGTACATGAAAATTGAATGGCCAGTTTTCAACAATAAGTTTTGGACAGCCAATGGTTATATCATTTCATGCTAAAAAAATTTTCTGAGTAATGGCTCAGATTTTCATATATGAAATATTTAATGTCGGCATCTGTGCTCCTTCTCAGTAATTTTGATCCTCCCAAACTAGCAAACTCAAAACAAGCTAACTTAAGTCAATCGTTTGAATCGTTTGATAAAAATTCATTGCCTCTATTTTAATATCTTCAAGTGAATGTAAGAACTCGAGCTTCTAATTTTCTTGTTCAAAGCAAATTAATTGAATAATAAGCTAATGCCCTCTAAGTACAGTAATAATATTTGAGTATATTTGATCTCAACATAGCGATGGCTTGAAAAAACAGCTAACATGTGGATTCTCTGGGAAATATGTCGAGCCTTCTTGTCCTAGCAAAAAACAGATAAACGTTATTCAATTAAAAATATTTTGATATTGAAATTTCATATTGGAATCTAATAGAAAAGGGACAACTGAGAACAGGCTACTGTTAATGCAGACTCAATGCCTAATGCTGCTCCGCTGCGATTACACAGAAACAAATTTATAAATTTAATGATACAAAATGAAAAATAGTTCCGTCTATCTGGAGAAGTTCAAAATGTCCCTGCAAATTTTTCTTTGGATGTGAACGAGTTTTCGTTTTCAGAAACGTTATTTTTTTAATAGTGCGAATGTTTTCTGTCAAAAATAAGTAAAATTATGAAAACATTGAGCTGCGCTGAATATAAAAAATACGACCAACGTTTAGAGATCTTCGTTGATCAAACTTAATAACCATGCCTTCATATTGGCTTTGGAAGCCATTGAAAATTTCCACGAGTTCTTCGAATTTGTTTGTTCTAATGATATCTATTTGCATCTGAACATTTAGTTGTGGAAACAATGTGTTTATAAATACCTGATAAGCAACGTATCTAAAACAATCGGTTAATTTTCGTTGAAACAATTTTGGTTTCTCGCGGGGAAAGAAATTGACTAGCTAAAGTTGAGCAATTCAAACTTTCAAGAGTAATGAATGGAATAAATAAGCATTTTACAAAATTGGCAAAATATTATGTAACTGTAAGTTACATAACACATTTGAATTTCATAATCCGTTCACAGGTCAAGCAACTGGTGGAACTAAGGACTTCAGAAATTTAAGGGAATCTCACTGTTCGAGGTCCCCAGTTGGAAACAAAATTCGATCAACCCACTTAGATTGAACACTGCGCTGAGTTCTATTTTAGAATTGAGAGCAAAACTGGCGAGTATTACGACGAGAAATAAAAGAAAGTTAAAGTGCCAAAAAACCAGCGCAAATATAATATATGACTTATATAATTTCTAATAATCATACAAGCCCATATATAAATTGCATTATTTGCCAGTTAACAATAATATGATTTCGTGAGAAAAAATATCAAACTTTTGAAGGAATGAAAACCGATTCAAATTATAAAAATTTGTAAACCTGAATATATTTTCCCTCCACAATTTTTATTATAAAACTCTTCGAAAACTTCTGAAAATTAAATTTAGTTAATGGAGAGAGAAAACAAACCGATTAATTAATTTATTGAAATTTTTAAAACAACTCTCTCGTTTTCAGGTGCTTTTGAATCTGGTTACGTGTTTGAGTACGCCGCTAATGTGGAGCCCAACCCGAACGGGATTTCAAACCCGCTTCCGACTGGGTCTTCTCCCCAGGTTGTGACAGAAACAGCGCCCGGACAGCTTCCAAGTGATCTCAAATACTTTTCAACTTTCAAATTGGTCAATAAAGACGACAGAACGTCAGGTAGGTTTTTCTCAAACTGTTTTAACTGACTAATTCTGACAATCTTCATAAGGATTTTTTTGAAAGATTTTTTGAAATATTTTGTTTCCTTGTGAATGTTTTGTTGCTCGCTGGTAATGGACACTATTTGACAAAGAAACACGATGAACTGATTAGTTTGAACAAGGTCTCCTTGATAAATGTGTTTAAACTGCTTCAAGGAATCACTTAAATAGGGTTTTCCAAGCCTACTGGAGACCTGTCAGATCTGACTTATTTGTTTGCATTGACTTAATAACATGTCCTTAGATTTCGAAAAAAAAAATTATTATCATTATAATACTCGACATCGGCTAATAATTTTGGCGGATAATAACTGCAAACTGGAATTTAATTGCGGCAAACTCTGTGAAGGTTTGCAATTAATGGCCTGGATTGTGATGAACGAAGAAGAAACTGATAACCGGATTTGATTTTATAGCAATACCACCTTATTCTTGCGGCTTAGAATTATTTGCCCTGAATATGTAGAGAATGCAGTAGATACGGTGAGAGAAATGAAAATCATTCATTATGATATTCAGGCAAGCCGCCAAAAAGGACTATGAATAGGAGAATAAGAATTAATTAACATGAAAAATTTTTTGTTATCTGTTTTACCCAGTGTAATTAGTGTATGCAACCCTCAAACTTGGTCTTCATTTGACCTCAAAATGAAATTGACGAAGAATTTTTTTAAAAACAGACTGCACCCAAAAACAAACTAAACTGTATGGAACTCAATAATAGCTGACTCAGGAGGTTGTGCTTCTCCTAAGAAGTCATGTTAACATCTCAAATGACGTTCTCCCTGTTTATCAAAACTTAAACAAAGATTTAAAACGAATTGAACATAAGATGAAAAGTTTGACTAACAAAGGCGAGGGAAGGGTAAAAACTAAAAAATGTCTAAACACCGGCTGAAAATTTGACGCAATTTTTCTCTGAATAAACGCATTTCTTATTGTTTTTCTGTACTATATGGAGTCATTGACAAAAACAATGAGATGCTTGTTTCTCAAATATATCCTCGAGAAGACTCTGCTTTATTGTCGTAAATGATTGAATTTTGACCAAAGTTTTAGCTAAATTTGATACAAAGTTAGTTTAATTTGACTGAAATTGTGGGAATAAAACGGATAAATTTGATTTCCAAGATAACAAAATTCCGAAACATTTTCTTGGCATTATATTCTAGATGCAGAGAGCTTCAAACTGATACCACATACGCTAGCCTTGGGTGCCCTTCGAAAATTCAAAGACTGTCTGAGAAAAAAGTGGGGCTAGCATTAAGTTCTCCGGTTTTTTTCATAAGTTGTGGAAATAATAACAACCATTTAAACCTCACCTCACTGCGCTCACAAACTCACACTCATACACGCACACATACACACAGAGACGCACGCACACACAAACACACAACAATAGTTCCATTTGAAAATTTCGGGTGCACTTGATTTCATTGCGTACTTAAATATTGAGAAACGGCAAGGAACTATTTCATTACACAACATTTTTGAATAAGTTTCAATTTTTTTAATGCCTGTTGTCTTTTTTATAACTAACTTAAGATGCGTTTCCGAGAATCGTTTGGTGCAATCGTGATTGATTATAAATATGAAACAATTAAAATTGTTCCCCCTCATTGAATGAGCTCAAAAGATAAGTCTTTAACCCCTCGCATTGCGTCGCAAGAATTCGCTTACAGAACATGCATCGACTAACTCCCTTCTCATTGGGCTAGTAAAAAATTAGGGTTATCTGTCCACTCTGGTATAATAGCAGGAAAAATGTTCTCAAATAACATCCATAGAAGTTATGATTATCTATGCTCAACAGATGTCAAGTTATCAAAAAATGCTTGACATACGATGGGGTAGAACATTATGTACAATATTTCTTCTTATTTAGATCTGGCGTGTACGCCACCAGTGTATGGAGAAGTGGACACAACATGTTCATCTTGGGCTGTGATCGAGGACAGGCGAGATCTGAGGGCCTGTTTTGCAAGGTTTAACACAACCTACACTTGTCCCAGTTCCCCGGACGGAGACTCCTCAGCAGACGCTTCCTGGGGTAGAGAAGCACTGAGCGCAACTGATAACTGGTACTACGACATCTGTTGCAACAAAGCAGGCGGCTCCGATTCCGTTGCCGCAGAGGCCGCCGGATACTGCGTACCAAGCGAGTGCACCTTCAATCTTGACACGGTCGACTTTTGCATCCGGTCACCTAAGCTAACCTGCAGGGACCCTAACTCAAACCGAATATATTACTTATCAAACCATTGTTGCTACAATGCAGATGGTAGGCTCCTCACCACAAAAGCGGAAGGTGCTGGAAGTATCAGCTTGCAACAAGGAACCATTGATAACATTTTTGCCCATTACGAATTCGACTTAAAACCATATAAAGACTGTTGCGATAGCGATGACGACTCGACCACGATAGATACTTCTTGCGACATTTACGAAGAGTTCAGACCTACAATCATTGCCGATTATATAGGCAGTTTGACAACTAAAGCTCAATTTGACCCTCATTTTTCCACAACGGATGGCCTGATCTACTCCTACATGGGTTTGGGGGTTAGTACCCTTATAATCACCAATTTGGACGACCAAACCAACGTTCAAATAACCACAAGGAAATTTGGCGATGGAACTTTTATCAACGGGTTCGCTATGACGCACAGAGATAGCCATGTGCAGTACTTAAGAACCGGCTCTGGCAGCACAGACCAGATCTTTTACATAAACGGCCAGGATGTCGGCGGCCGCGCGGGAAACTTTGAGCAGAACGGGGTGTCTGTTGAATATATTAACAACGGGATCAAAGTCAGGTTCTTAGACAATCTTTTTGGGTTCAACGTCTATCTGGTACCCGGGAAGAGTTTCATTGGATTGTATGGAAACATTCCATTGGAGTTCCGAGGCAACGCGCTTGGATTGTGGGGATTCTACGATGGGAACAGTGCAAATGATTTTACGGCACGAGGTGAGAACAAAACAAGTTATCATTTGTTAACAGGCTGAGAGAGAACAGCCTAATGTAAATATTGCATAAGGTATCGTTTTATAGCTTTACAACAAGCTCTAAGCATACGTCGCAAGATGGATGAAACCTTAAGAAAAAGAAAGAACATGAGAATGGGTAATAAAAAATGCAGAGTTTGAAGATCCTAAGAGCAGTTGGTGTAAAATAATTAGCATACTAAGCTTGCAAGAAAGGGATGCTGTCTGGAATTCAGTAATTTTTCATTAGCACAGTAGTTGCACCTGCTTATTAGATGGTTATCGCTATCGAGAAGTGACTCAACTTCAGGGCAAAACCAAAGTGATGAAAAAATTCCAGCAGAAAATTTCAAAAATGCGGCTTTTTCTCTAATCAACGCTTGCTGCCATAACAAAAATGCATAATTTATCGATTGTTAAAGACGGCTCAACACAAAAATCTCAAACAGTGGCGTAACACTGTTGCCTCGCACTGTTAACTTTTTTCTCAAAGGCTGAAAAAGGCAAATTTTTCAGCCTTTAAAATTCATAAAGCTGAACTCAATTGAAGCTTCGAGCAAAGAATTTAATTTAAAATGCAGATTGTAGCGGCGAATTATTTTCACTATTTATTTATTCACTATTTATTTATTTAAGCATTTCGCTTTTTTTTAGTTAATCAATAATTAATAACCGATTTAACTTATAAAGCATATTCGTTGCATTTTATATGATATATATATATATATATAT
>NW_027451562.1:0-35000 GCF_964194025.1 Convolutriloba macropyga
ATATGATCTCAAAGGGCATCATGAAGTCCACTCCAAAAATGTCACAAAAAAGTGGCAACAACATAACCGCGAACAGGTCCCAACACCAACACCTGACAACACCTCGGCATACGATAACCCGGTGCAATCCCCCATCAAAACGATAGAGGTCGTCTATTTGGACTGCACCAAAAGCACGGGAGATATGGGCGATCAAGACATCACTTAAACAAGTGATCAAGCAGCACCAGAAACTCTACAAGTAAAGTTAGATGTAGAGCATGATCTTGTATCAACGAAAAGTAGAGTTAGATGTAGAGCATGAACTTGTACCAACGAAAAGCTCCATTTCCAGTCTGCATGCCGGTGACTTTTACAATCCCCAAGAATTTTGAGTTGACTCAAAATTCTCAACGACGGGGATATGTGGTGAAGGAGCTGCCAGTCCCCAGGGAACTCCTATAAAAACTCACGAAACTCCTTGCAATAATTGATGTTTAAAGTACTTGTGCTTCCCGCACCTCACATTTAGCCATTTTATGTTACTCTAGTTTATCTTATCGCTTGTACTGAATTATGAACTAAATTGAGTTGAAGTGATTTCTAACAGATACCTATTGTGTGTATTTAGTTCATGTTGATTCAACTGAATAACTTTGTGAAAACTCTTGATGTTGCGATATATAAACTGAACCGAATCCCTCGGAACTGAAAAAAATACAAATGTCAAATCGAAACCCTTTTGAATTAGCCTTAATAATAATAATAAAAATAATAATAATAATAATAATAATAATAATAATAATAATAATAATAGTAATAATAATAATAATAATAATAATAATATTAATAATAATAATAATAATAATAATAATAATAATAATAATAATAATATTAATAATAACAATAATAATAATAATATTAATAATAATAATAATAATAATAATAATAATAATAATAATAATAATAATAATAATAATAATAATAATAATAATAGTAATAATAATAATAATAAAAATAATAATAGTGATATTTTCAATTGTTCTTAAAAGCAATAGTTTCAAAGGCAAGAGGAAACGTGATTAATGTAGCAACGAAAAATTTTTGTCACAACAACCATAAATAATTAACTAACTAAAATAAGATACGCTTATTTAAAATTTTATAGACAACCAATTATACCTCAATTAGGTTATTCCTCATAGCCAGGCATATCACATCAAATTATAGATTATGCCGTACCAATACAAAAAATAGACATTTTTGCCAAAAAATTAAGCTCAATTACAATTTGCAAGAAAACAGCTTTGAAGTCAGTTTAAAGCAGTTGCGTTTTGGTTGAAAGCAATTGACACCTTACATTTAGGTGACAATCGGACAGGGCAACTAAAAATAACGGCAAATCTTCAAAAGTCAAATTTTTTTGAAAACTCTTGGCATCCAAGTCATGAAAACATAAATTGCAAACTAAAACCACTACAAAATAATCTAATTTCCAGAAAGCAGACCTATCTTTCCTTTATTGAGACAATGCAACAAATTGCAAAAAAATTGAAAAAAGTTACAAATTTCAAAAGTTAACTCAGATTCTCTTAAGATAATTATATTCAAAAACATAGGAGCCGTTAGCTTTCAACGGAAAGCAGTTTATAGGACCAACTATATCATTTACCGAAGCCAACTTGATCTTTAACCAGGGATACTGGTTTGCAAAATTAGATGGGAAAATGAACAAATGCTGCCGAAACAAGGATTCCATTTAAGTGCTCTATGTCGATATCATTATACATGGAAACTTCTCCCAAAGAATTTTGTATAATATTCTGCGCTTTGTCAAAAAAATTAAACGTGAAAATTTCTCTCAAGTTTTTTACAAACGCTTTAACCCACATTGTCACGTATATACGTGCTGTCAGTACTTAACTTTTGACTGGAAGTTCTGGTTTTAAAAAACATAGAAAAAGCCAAAAAATGGTAAAACATTATTCAAAAAGACATCGCGAAAATAGAATTTTAACTTTTTCAGTTATCAAAAACGACAATGAAAGCAAAACTTCCCTTGATTAACCTGCTTGTTGAATAATAACAAGTACTTTTATCTAATATTATCAAAATAGGTCATTTGGCAAAACTTTCGAAATATGAAAAGAAACAATGTGTTTTGATAGGGACTATTTTGAGATTGATAGTGATAGTGATTGTTTTTAGTGAGAAGAAACTGCTACATTGTTTTTTTTTCCAGAGAAATTTTATAGGCAGCCGAAGTAAAATTAGCCCTCTTCTGATTTGATTCAAGACTGTATTATCAGTTTTCAGATCTGTACTCGCTGCAAATTTAAATAAAGAGGGCTAACAAATTTTCGTATGGAAAAAGTTTTATTTAAACCAACTCATTAAATTTTGCGCTAAAGTTGTCGTAGCACACAAATTAGCAGCTTTCCTCTGTACATGTAGGCAAAACCAAACAAACTATTTTTGATCAGTATTAGCAGTTTTCAGATCTGTACTCGCTGCAAATTTGAACAAAGAGGGCTAAATAATTTTTTTATGGAAAAAAAGGCTTTATTTAGATAAATTCATTAAATTTTGAGCTAAAGTTGTCTAGCAAACAAATTAGCAACCTTCCTCTTTACTTATAGGCAAAACCAAAAACACTATTTATTAACAAGTTAACAAATTTTTGCAAAAATGATGTAAAGTTGATCAAAATTTTTGGAAAATGTGAACAAAATCAACGGATTTTATTCGATTTTTTACAAAAATGTGAACCTCGATAACAATATGGGTCGGAACAATAATAACAAAAAACTGTTTTAAGTGCTTCCAATTAATTTAAGAATAACTTTATCAAAAAAATTACAGCTACATTTCAAAGTTTGAGTTAACTCTGGGAGAACACTTTTTCGGCCCAAAGGCGTGTTTTTCAAGTGCCTTATTCAGAAGAGTCAGGATTACTATTATACCAAACTCAGTGTGTGTTCAATCCAAGTCCATGAAACTTGTCAGTAAAATTAAAACGTTAATTTCAATGATCTAATAATATGCTAAACGCAAGAAATTCAAAAATAAAACGCTGGAGGCCTGTAAGAATAACAACACAAAAACTTTTGACGACCATAATTGTTTTTGGTTATATTCAGAAAATAATTGTTAGTAAAGTCATTCATTAAATCAACAAATAAGTGAGTAAATTGAAAACATTAAAGATTCAGACGATATTTGTATTTAGAATGGTTCTTTTTCTGGGATCATGTTCTCACCTTTTCATCCCAGTCGTCAGTAACCCTTGCAGACCTCATAAACATTAATCAGAGCAATTTGAAGTCAGCAAACGAGGATTTCACTTTTATTCACGATAGTTTCTACGATATGATCACAGGAGCCCGTCTAATAGTTCTCGCAGTTTTCGACCAATCAGATGTATTGCCAGTTTCAGTTGTCATGTTCCGAGGCACGAATCATCCTTTTACATGGTTCAGTTCTCAAAACATTATCTCATCATCTTTATGGAACATTTCACCATATCTGAGTGACATAATCATGCAATTCGATGGCTTTGGGTTCGAAATTGCCCAGCACTCTGATTTGGGCGTTAAAGCTTTCCTAAAGATCTCGTGCAGTGCTGCAAAACAATGTGATCTTAAGTATTCATCGTCGAAAGACTCCAAAAATTTTGAAAATTTAGACAATGGCAGTCGAATCGAAATTTACGCGCAGCCTCAAAAATGGTGGGAGTCAAGTGATCAAATTCAATTACTATTTTCAGACGAAAGCGACATTGAGAATTTCGAGTCTTTTTTCGCAGGCGAACAAGAAGAAAGTTACAACTCCAAAAATACTTTCAGAGCTCTCGATTTTGATCGGCAAATTCAAAATGCGGCAGAAATTACGATTAAATTATACAGAAGAGTTGAATCTGGTTATAATGTGCTGGTCTTTAAACTACAAAATGCAACGTTCACACATAATAATTGGTTCACGCGAGAGCATTTGAGTACATTTTCATATTTCAACCTTTCTACTCATGACCCCCAATTTACATACAAGGACTTGACTGGAGGTATTTTGAGTATTTCCAAAAATGACAAAAACAGTGAAGACCCATGCGCCCAAGAAATATTCCTGTTCAAGATAACATGCCGAAACACAAATTCTGACTGTGGTTTTGACTGGTCTAAAACCAGCTCAAACTGCGTCATTTTGCTTTCTAGGAGTGGAACTTCTTGGGCGAACAAAAATTATCGCCGGTTTAAAAGGATCGAAATCTTAACAGAATCCATGACTGAGGCGTTTAGTTTAACCTATCCACAAAATATTTACTCGAATATGGACATTTTGAACTTGTACGAAAACGGACATCTGCAGCGAAATGATTTGGACACAAAAATTGCTTTCCGACATTACAGAATGGAAAACTTGTTCACAGAATGCAACTATGTAAAGTTCCGTTTGTATAATAGCGTTCAAAATGGCGAATGGTTTTACCACAATTATACTCATCAAGAATTTGTGTTCAAGTGCGGAAAAGACCATTTTGATTGGTTCACAGCTTCCAAATTGATCAAAGTTTCCTTTATTGATGAGTTATCAGGTCGCGATTTATTAGTAAACATTGTAAACGAGCACTGGCCCCAATACAGGTTTATAATTTGGGATCAAGCTTTAATCGATTTGTTGGACACAGCAGATGTTGATGACGATGAGGATTGCATTTCTGGCACAATCGCTGGGCGATCTTACAGCAATGAAATCCAGGGACCCAGCTATGAGTCGTACCATTTATATTGCGGCGAATTCCAGGGTTTGTGGTTTTGGAATATTGCCATGAAGCTCGAAGTAATCGCATATTCCACTAATGCTCTTGTTAAGAACAAAAAGAATAAATGGACGCTGGTGTTTATGGTAGAAGCCTTTTCTGGCATCCACATTTACAACTTCTACAAGACCGGATCGACGGATCCGGCAGTTCCTGGACTGTCAAAAGTGCAATTCGGTGGACACTTTTTCAGACATCCGGATCTGGAATCCCGGATATTGGGATCCACTTACATCCGCTTCTCAGTTTACAGTCTGGAGAAGAAGTACGTTGTGAACGATATCATTTTCAAGAGGGAATCCGGCGACGGGTTTGAGGACTGGTTTGATTGGGGTAATGTTTATGCAACCTCGAACTGGGATTTTTCAGACAGAGATTCGAACGATGATGGAAATTTGTTCCTGATCAATCTGGCAGCAAATGGAGCAACTGGACCCCAGGAAAGGTAACTATAAGCTTCGAAAATATTTTCAAAGTCAAAACATTTTCGAGATCTGGGTTCTTGAGAACATTCCCAAAAATTAAGGTGTCGAACTTTGATCGAAATTACATAGTAAAGAACAGATTAAAATTCAAATTAACAACTATCTTTTCTAACGACTAAATATGGTTGACTTCTTTAAAATTATTGATTTTTTCAAACAAACTCGGGTTATAAACTTTGACAATTGTTGCAGATTATCACGATTCTGCGCAGCGAATCTCAATTTTTATCGCACCAGAAAGCGCTACCAGGGTAATTTGCAATGGTAGTTAGACGAGGTGTTCAGCCAAACCTTGACTTACATGATTATTTTGTTTTTTTTTCATGAAACTAAATCAACCAAAATAACTTTAAAAAATTTCTTATTAGTTTAAGTTTTTCGAATCTTTTATCATTTTGAATGTGCTGTCACACACAAATCGCGTTCTGTGTAATTCATTTGAGATGCTAAGCGAAAATGGGACTTTAGTTGTACCAAAGAGATGGCTGTTTTCGCGGTGCTAAATCACACTTAATTTTGTTTGACTGAATTGTTTTAATTCGATGACAACTATTTAGTTGTGTTTTCTCCGTGAATGCGAGCTTACAATTTTGAGTAGTGATTCGCTTTGTGCATCATTGGTAATATGAGTTTCATTGCTTTTGAGCGTATTAGCAGAGCAGAAACTAGTTGAAAAGGAATTCATCTTAAAATTGAATTAACTCACGAAAGAAAGAAATTCAAATTAGAGCCAGAATATGATCAGCAATTTGATCATGCAATTTTTAAAGAACTTAAAAGCTAATATAGAAAATTGGCAGTAAGCCGCAGGAACAGACAAAGTGCACAGACATCAGATCACATGGTTATATAAACAAATTAAACGAATCATGAACAACCAAGATTTGATCTGTAAATGAAATAAGATGAAATGAATTTGATACAAAAAGAGAACCAAGTTAGAAGTTAAGAATTTTTAGGGAATTAGCGCCAAAAATGAACTGTACAATTTTCCATCTATGTCACATTTCCCCCTCATGAAAAATAAACAAAACACTGTATTGTTTATATCAGAAAATTAGTTTTGCTGGTTATTATAAATAGTACAATAAAGTGTTTCAATGAGCTTTAAAGTTAAATCAATCTGAATCAGAATCTGATGCACAGTTTGCTTCTTTAACAGTCATTCTAGTTTCTGGTTCCTCATAATTTGGTGAAACATTGTATTGTGTTGGATATGGTTGATCTGGGGAGCAAGTTCTAACTTGAAGATCCGATGACTGTACCTCTGGATTTTGGGCTGCGGTTTTCTGAATAGCCGAGATTATTGATTTGTTTTCTATCAGTTGTTGCTTTAACATTTGTCGACGTTCCTGTCTCGACGGTACTTTACTGGCTGACAATGTTGGGGGCATGTTTGTGTTGATACCATTGACCGACCGGACTCCGCAATTGAAGGTGAAGACCTGTGACGCTTTTGTGATGGTTGTTGAGTCGTTGTTGCTTTTGTATTGACTTTACGTTTCGGACGTCGTAGAAGTTCTCTTATGATTTGGTCCGCAGTTGATGGTATTGATTGTGTCAATGTCATTTGCGGCGCAATTGCGGACGTCGGTTGAGTAGGTTGTTTTGGCGGCGCGGGTACGTTCAATTTCTTGGGCATCGTTGGCATGCGTACTCGTATGGCACGAGAAACATTTGAATGAATTGACGATATAGAGCTGGTGTCGTCAGTAATGCGTCAATGTTTGATCTTTTTCTCTCCCTCTATCTTCTTCTTTGCATCTCTTGCATGCTTGATTGTTAGCTCTTCAGTAGTTTTCTCTGTTGGAGCTTTCGGACGTCTTTCTGCATAATACTTTAATTCACTCTGTTTTTCGGCCTTGAATTTTGCTAGATCTGAGTTTCGGATTGTGACCTCTCTCCTTCCAGGCTCCTTTATCATTGATGTATAGTCATTAGTCTTGATGATAGAGGACCTGGGCGGGAGCACCTCATAGAGTCCATGTCATCTAAACTTTTCTTCGAGCATTTATTTTTCGGTTTTTTAATGGCCAATTTGAGAGTCAGGGAAGCTTCCGATCTCGATACTGAGAGTCCGCTTCCCGGCTAAAGCATAATGCGAGGTTCTTGTAATGTTGGGATGTAATGTTGGTTTCATCATTACATCTCTTTCTTGCGTCTTGACTCATAGAGTCTCCTTCGGAGATTAGCTCATCCTAAGGTACTGTTTCAAGATCTAGATTCTGATTTAATATTGGCTCATGTGTTAAAGTATTTGGATTGGGTTCAGTCGATATTGCGTGAACAGCAATGTCCGTCATCCGTCAGCATATGTGTAGCATGAATGGCTTCAACATAATCATCTTTGATTGAATTGGGGATTGCAGTTCTGTCATCAACGCACGCACATCCATTCTTCACACGCAAGTCCTTCCAGTAACTGTGCCTTTACGGACTGATTTGCCGACAACGGTCTTCGTTGTCTGTATTCATACAGTCTCTGAGAAGTCATCCTTTCAAGATGGCATCCTTAGAGGTCAGACTGGCCATTAATGTGCTGGAAAAGATCTTAGACAGAGCGAAACTGAATGTATCTGTATAAAGATTGTCAATGGAGGGTGTGTTGGTAACGTTAGTCGTGTCCGTTCTTGGTGTTGAAGGTGTAGTCGTATTGGGAGGCGCATTTGAGGGGCGAGCTTCATCCGGAAAACAAAACATGGATGGTGTAGTTTGCTTGATTTGAGAGGGAGTTTCTTCGTCAGATGGAGACCTCATTAACATAGAGCGAAATGATTGGGCAGTTCGTTTGAAATTAGAAGAACTTCTGTTTGAATGGTTTGTAAGGCAGTTAGAGGCAACAAGCGAGTTTGGAATGTGGGTTGTCTCGTTTACAGTAGAAGAATTACAACAATTTGGTGTTAATTCGCTAATAGCGTTGTCATTAGTAATAATTTCCGAATGTTAGCGCTTTTGCGTTGCAAAATCGCTGAACAATTTGTCATTGGTATTTAAATTTTTTGCCTCCAATTTCGTTACTACATTTTGTTCCGCAAAATCCGTATAATTTTTAATACTAAATCTTTTAATACTAATTCCAAATAATACTAATCATAAATACTATTATTGTAATATATGTACATATTGGTTTACATCTTTAGTTGAATACAATAATAACGATTGTAGTCACTCTTTTAAACCAGAGATTGTTTGCCCAAGTCAGAAGAAAATAACATTCATAAGTGAACACAAAAGACGGGAATTAAAAAATTTTGTAACTGCTGACATAGAGTGCTGTGTTTTTAATATCCCCTCTTCCTCTTATTTTATAGCGGAACTCATACCAATAAGCGTAGACTACAAGTTCAGCAACATCTTCAAATACTATTTCGGTCTTGACTGTATCAAAAGTTTTGCTACTGATCTACTAACTGTTGAAACTGAACAAAATTTCAAGTATAACAAACAAATAAAATTTACCGATGAAGATAAATTATGTCACCGTGCTAATAACACTTGTAATATATGTAATAAACCATGTATTAACATAAAAGGAGATCACTGTTATAAAACTGGTAAAAACAGACAACCCGCATGTAATATATGCAATCTGAGATATAAACAACAACCCTTCATTCCCGTAGTATTGCATAATGGCTCCGGCTATGATTTCAATCAATTTTATAGTGAACTATTTAAACAGATTAATGACAAAAATTAGATAACATACCATTAGCTGCTGTGAAGTCTAAGATGTTTAGTATTGGTCTTCTTAAATTCTTAGACAGTCATAACTTCCTAGCTAAGAGTTCATTGGCTTCCAACAAACAAACAATAATCCTCCTAAATCTGCTCCGAGAAAGTGTTTCGAGTTCCGATAAATAACAACCAAGAAAACAAATGTGCTCATAGATTCATTGCATACAAATAAACCACTCGTTTCTTCAAAAAATACCAGCTTGGGCAATAAAAGATGCTAAAGGAGCGCTAGCGGAACCACTATGTCCAGAACGTCAAAAAAAGCTTGTGTAACTCCACTTTTCAAACAAAGAAATCCAGCAGACCACTCAATTATAAACATATTTCTGTCACTTCTGCTTTGTCAAAAGTTTTTGACAAAGCGTTCAGTGCACAAATCACATGTTTCCTTGAAAGAAAGCGATTATTGTCTATTAGTCAATTTGGTTATAGAAAACAAATGTCAACAAATGTTGATTCTGAAATCGACAGATGCTATTCCAAAGAACAAATCAAATTAGATTTCAACAAGAAAAAAAATGTTACAGGTAGGTGCGTTTTTAGATCTTTGAAAGGCTTTTGATTCTATAAGACACAAAATACTGTTACGGAGAATTGAGAATATAGGTTTTGACAAACATGCTACGAATTTAATAGAGAATTATTTGAGTGAAAGAACGCAACGAGTTGTCCTAAACAAAAAGGAATCAGATTGAATAAATTTGAAAAGAGGATTTCCACAAAGCACTATTTTAGGATCTCTCTTACTTAAAATTTACGTCAACGAATTAGCAACGATTGTAGAAAAAGATTGCACGGTCGTCCATTATGCAGACGACACTTTTATTTTTACGTCGGACATTGATGAAATATCATCAAAGACAAAACCTTAACAAAAAAATTATCGAAAACAAAAACTTAAAAAATTAAGAACATAACATCTCAAATATTAGCGATTTTTTGCAAAATTCCAGTTAGTGATGAATAAAGAAAAAAACAGAATTTATTGAGCTCAGAACCAGGAAGAAGTTAAAAAATACTGTTCTGATTGTTGACAATGAAAAATAGCAGAATGAAATAGTGTGAAGTATCTTGGCGTAATTATTGATAGCAGACTAAAATTTGATGATGAAGTGAAAAAAATTCTTAAGGGAATGGCTTGTGGAATTAAAGTTTTGAAAACACTTAGTAAAAGTTTACCAGAAAAATCGAAAATCTTTTTACTTAATTCAATAGTTATAAGTCATCTACATTATTCCGCTTTAACTTTGATAGGGTTGCAAATATCATTACTCACAACTTTAGAAAAGCAATTGAATTGAGTAATAAAAACCATTTTTAATAAGAGAAAATACGATCGCTTCACAGATCTCATACTTCGCAACAATATTTTACCAGTCCGTTTTCTCGTGATATATCATTGCTCAAAATATTTTTTTTCGCGTACTCAGCAACAATCTTGCAGCATATAAAATTGAACGTCTCTCTGTCATGAGAATAAAACAACTTGACAGGTCAAAAAATAACGTTCGATATAAGAAAGAACAATAAGTTTTTAACTGATTCTATTATTGCACAAGCCAATCCAATTTTTAATAGCCTGCCTTCTAATATTAGACTGAAAACAACATCGAAAGCTTCCTTAAAAATGAACTGAAAGAATATTTTTGGAAAGCATTTTTGAAGGACCCAAAAGTAACTGATATGACATTTAGAGATGACATTGAGAGCATAAGATTTTAGTTTTTATTTTTAATCTTCATTATGTACATATGAAATTGTGAGAACATTTTATGCTCGCTTTTTAGGCCATTTTTTTTAATAATGTAAGGTCAAACTGTTAGTTAAGTAATTTATTGATTTTATATTTTTACATAATTACATTCTTAACTTTACATTGCCTCTTTTATCATTTGCATTTTTGTCTGATGTGTACCAGAGGAAATTAACAATGTTCTTCTTTTTATAACCGTCCTCATCTTGTCTGTTAGTAGATAAACATATTAGATAACGTCTTCATAGATCTCAGCAGATAACAATCGCAGTTCGTATTCAGTTTCCCAACGGGTCTTCTGCATCTGATAATAAAATTATTGCTAGGCTAACTAATTAAACCAGAAAAAAATCAAAATAAATTGTTTCAGATTTTTCAACATAAACAACTTTTGGGCCGCTTGTAAAAATGACGAAGGCTGGTTTGTGGCAATTACGAAGTTCTCCCCAGACAATCCGAATTGTGGTTCACACTGGGCTAACTGGTGGAAACATCCAATGGTCCAGAATGACTCTCTGGTCAATCAGCCGCCCGCATTTTTCTACTCCTACACTGACAAATCAATGAAACAAACTCAAATGAAACTGGGCGGCAGAATAACTATCGAAGTTTTAACCTGAACAAATAACTTTTACTCTTTGACCTTTGCATTTGTAATGACACACGGATCAAAGCCATATCATATCACTTTAGCAGCAAGAATTCGATATAGTCACATTGCCAACTGCTAATCATAGTAATTATAATTAGAGATTTAACAATAGCAAGTTTTGCAATCGTCGATTCCGTTGATAACACTTGCACATTAATTCTCCGGGTCCCGCGGCTATCCATAAAAAACTAAGTAAGATGTTCAAGGTATAATAAATGGTGGTATATCGATTAAGAAAAACGTTGAAAAACAGAAGTTCACGCAGTTATTTTACGTTCGATTTTTTTGCTTAACTTTGGATCGCTTGTCAACTTCACAACGTTGGGAGAGCTGTGAACGATGTAAAATTTTGTAAACTTGTCTCAACTACCCTTATATTATGATGGACTTCAGTAGGATTGGGGAAAATAGGAGAAAACTTGATTAAGCGAACGGATTTTCTCAGCCATTAGTCAAAGCTCCTGAACTAAAGTTTTATCAAATAAGCGAACACCAATTATAATTTAAGACAGTACACAATCCACTCGATTCTATAAAGCTGCTAAGTACCCTAACAGTTTTCCTACATGCCTAAGAGTAATTCAAAGTACAAAAGTACATAAAAATGCATCATTTTTTCAATGTGCTGCACTTCTTTTACTCAGGGTCTTCACCGCCAATCATTCTATTTTTTTTAAATGACAGGGAAGGAAAAAAGAATAGTTCAAATTATTAATCAATAGATTTAATGTAAGTTAAAACTACTCGTTTAAAAAACACACGGGGCAATTTGGGGCAGTTGTAGTTGAATCAAATTGCCAAAATTACCCAAAACCGTAAAATCTGTTCAATGTTTGATTGTTTTGTCAGCTATTTTTTCAAGACCACTGTTTTAGTCATTTATACAAAATTATACTGCCAATCGGATATTGCAGTAGCTTCTTCAACTGTTTCTACTGGTATTCGCTTAAGATCCAACCAAGGACAGAAAAAATGTAAGACAGAAATTTCATTTGATGGCTGAAAAACAATCCTAAATAACCTTACCGCGGAAAAAAGTAAAACTTTTCAGCGCCAATCAGTGACTATCTTGCATTTACTGCAGGAATGTTTTGCTGGAAGGTATTCGAATCGTTGGAATAGAAGATTATAAACGTTTGTAAGGCTGTCCCGGAGAGGGCTCCTTTTACAGCCTTAAAGTATAAAGAGCTAGGGCTACTTATTTCTGCGCGCGAAGTAGACTTACCTATAGCTCTAAGGCTAACTGACTCTGAAAAACACTGAGAGTAAACTTCTACTATTACGGTGAATAGAAAGAATAGCACCGGAGTCAATGGTATACATATGGTGTATCTAACTACAAGACTGACTATAGTAAGTTCAGTTCTCTCTATATAAAAGAGAATAGTGTCTTCTCAGTCTCTGATTGGTTGAAGGTGCACATTCAGTATTTTCACTACATACATCCATCAGTTCTCTCTATATAAAAGAGAATAGTGTGTTCTCAGCCTCTGATTGGTTGAAGGTGCACATTCAGTATTTTCGCTACATCCATCCGGGGTTGAGAGTTTCAAATCCGAATCTGTGAAATGTAGCAGAAATACGTAGAATGTGTCAACCTCGTTGAAAGGTAGGGTGAAGTGGGTGATGAGTTGTGTCCTCTCCGAAGTGGAGTTTGACTAGTGTCGTCGTATAATGTACCTGTCTGTGAAGTAGTGACTAGTGTCGTCAGTGAGGAAGATCGTCTTGTGAGACCAGAAAGGGTGCCAGTTACAGGGTGTGCTGGCCAGTAACGTCAGTCCTGTTGAGAGTATGCCCAACTGCTCTCACTGTCTTGTAGTGAGGATTTATTCTCAGTTGGAAGATCGCTTGTAGTCTGTAGTCTCTGTCTGGTCTGCACGAAGAGATTTCTGTTTATCACCACCTGGTACAAGGTTTGAACCAGTCGGATTTACCAGCTTACCTTCCGGTGGAAATGCATCTTTTAGCTACTGTGTGAACTACTTTTCTTACTAAATCTATTAGTGAGAAAGAAGAAAAGAACTGATCCTAATCTTCATTCTTTTGGAAAAAGAGAAGAATATGTGAAAATATATTCTGTAGAGAGGAGAAAGTTAGGATAAAGAAGAAGAGAAAGAAGAAAAATAATATAATTTGTGATTTTTGAGATCAGTGCATCTCAGTTTTTGTGGGTCTGTGAGCCCAAAGTGGTGGTGTAGGACTGTGGCCTACGTCCGATACTCGAACTCAAAATCCGGTGCTCGATTGTCTGGATCTCGGAAGAAGGCGATTAAATCCGGATCTCGTGCCAGGCAATCAGCAAGGGCACGTCGATAGAGACAAGCGTTACAGTGTGGCTGTAACACAAGAAAGTGATTGAATATGTGTTGTTCCTCTTGTGAAGGCTGTCGATTTTCAAGTTTATTGGCCATCCAGTCCCTGTAGAGGAGGTTGAAGGTGTGACCATAGGTAAACTTCATGGCACCTCTTTCTACACATTTTAGGTACTCGATTGGGACGAGGATGGGGCGATTTTTTAGCGTAGAGTAGAGAGAAGAGAAAATAGTTTTTGATGTGATCAAAATTACGAAGAGTGCGTTCACAATAATTAGATTGTATTATGTAGCTGTAGTTTATATAATATGGTGAGGTCAGCGTTGTGTTAGCATATTGGAGGCGTGAATTCATGTGGGTGATCGGGTTGGTGTGTTGAAAATGATGCTGCAAAAATAAGTAGTTGTGCATCGTGTGTAGCTTTTTCAACCGATTCCCTTTGTGTGTGGTGTTATTTACATCCATCTGTGTGGGATGTAAAAAACCAAATTGTAAGTAGAAGGGGTCGCATTTGGCATCGATTTTTTTTGTAGGGTGCCGTGTCTCGAGTGAAGAAGGTGTTGAGGTAATCATTCGGGCGATCTGCGAGTGCAAAAAAGTACTCCGACAGATGCCAGAATCGTTCTGTGAAGCGAGAATTGATGGGGAAGTGCAAGCATTCAAGAGGAAAGTCCCTGTCTTGTCCTTCTTGAACATATTGGTTCTCTAGCTGTCCAAGAGATCAAGAACTTGCTATTGGCTTCAGCGTTTGCTGAGGTGGGATGGAGGTATAGCTAATCCGCTCTGACACGTGTAAACCCTGAACGTGTAAAGCCTGTTGCACTATCGATGTACAGGTGAAGTTCACCTGAACTCGATGAAGAAGTGGCGGGTGAAGGCAGTGGGTTCACCCGCACATAATTCGCTGTGTCCACAGACTGTGGCGGTGGTGAAGGTTGCGCCATCGTGAAGAGGGAGGGTGTTTACATTTCGCAAACTGGCTCGGGTGCTGTGGGTGCCAATACCAACGGAGTGAGGGGTGATGGCAGAATGTCATCAACCTCCAACATGATGAGGTCGTATGCCGTAGGGTCTACATTTGGGGGATATGGGATTACCAATTGCGGGGTAAAGGGGAGATTGTCCAGTAGGACGAAGTCTATCATTCAGGTGATCTGCGAGTGCGAAAAAGTACTTCGACAGATGCCAGAATCGTTCTGTGAAGCGAGAATTGATGGGGAAGTGCAAGCATTCAAGAGGCAAGTCCCTGTCTTGTCCTTCTTGAACATATTCGTTCTCTAGCTGTCCAAGAATTCAAGAACTTGCTATTGGCTTCAGCGTGTGCTGAGGTGGGATGGAGGTATAGCTAATCCGCTCTGACACGTGTAAACCCTGACCGGTGTTAATGCCTAGAGCATTGGTGAATTTGTGAAATCTAAAAGTAGGTCCTTGTGACCTGCGTGGAATGCCGTGTGTTGGCGCAAAAGGGTTAGGCCGTCCGCGGGAGGATGAGGTCTGTGGGCCTCGAGGAGAGCTCGTTGTGTGACGAGCAGGCGATTGTGAGGCCTGTATCGGTGAAGAGCGAGCTGAATATATTTCGTGTGCTGTCGCCCTTGGACGCCTCCTGGGTGAGGGGTCAGTGCAGGGGTAATTATCTGCTGACGTTGTCGGTCGTAGAGAGGTGACTGATGAAAGGATTGTTGTGACCTCAGAGGTGGTAAGGCCGGGCCGTGGCTCGGTGAGGGTACCCGCGGCCATTGTGTGGGTTGTGTTGGCATCATTGGCGGTGGGTAAACCAGTGGCTGTGATCATGGTCGTGCTCCACGGATTCTACCAGAGCACGCCCAGTTAGAGACAACCATCCCTGGCGTAGATTGATCGGATTGCTCAGCTGTGGCCACTTCATCAGCCCAAGATGGAATATTCGTAGGCTGGGGTGGTGGTTGTGTTGAGACGGCTGTGTGCGCAGTTGAGGAGAGTGGGGGTGGCTGTGGCACATGACTCGTTCCTTGGAGCTCTTGTGACGAGCTATGCGGTCCTGTAGGGACTCAGGATGAGCCTGTTTTACTATCGATGTACAGGTGAAGTTCACCTGAACTCGATGAAGAAGTGGCGTGTGAAGGCAGTGGGTTCACCCGCGCATAATTCGCTGTGTCCATAGACTGTGGCTGTGGTGGAGTTTGCGCCATCGTGAAGAGGGAGGGTGTTTGCATTTTGCAAACTGGCTCGGGTGCTGTGGGTGCCAATACCAACGGAGTGAGGGGTGATGGCAGAATGTCATCAATCTTAAACATGATGAGGTCGTATGCCGTAGGGTCGACATTTGGGTGGATATGGGATTACCGATAGCGGGGTAAAGGGGTAGATTGTCCAGTAGGACGAGGTCTATCTGCAGGTTTGGCAGTAGTAAGGACTGAGTATGGGTGTTCCTCGGTTTCTTGTGTTTGTGGTTTTCTATTAAAAATTTTAAATGATGACTTTTTAGGTGTGGACTGTTTAGTTGCTTCGGTGTATGATCAACTAGGCGATTCTGAGACGGGGGAGCACTTGGCTTAGTGTTTGATTGTTGACTAGAGGACAAAATTGTGATGCTAAACTTGGGCCCAGAGTGGGACAATTATTGCAATATTAAATTTTCTAGTTAGTAGGGGTGGGAATAACAATTATTAAGAGATTTAAAGTAGGTACACTGACTCGGATTGCTGCGCAGGGTGATTCTGGTGGGATGACATTATGGAGATAAATGAGATCTAAAAAATCAGCAGAAAAAACTGTTAATAAGTCAGAGATTGTATAGCCCTTTCGTTCAAATGAAAAGAGAACTTGTGGATAAATAATTTCAATTGATGTGTTGTTGCTTGACAATTTGTTGGTATTGCTCATTCAACCTTTGGAGTTCTTTAATATACCTAATATCATATGATGCTGGGATAGCGTCAAGATTAACAGTGTAGATAATATCTGTGTACAAAGTTTCAGAGAATTTTGGTGTTGCTTGTGGTGGGAAGATAGGAAGCTAAAAAAAGAGCGTTGTGTTTGTTATTAAAGTCTCTAATATAAAAAACCATTTCACAGCAAGTGTGTGAATATAGAATGTGATCTAAATTATAGAAAATGTCTTGAAATTGAACCTGTTTAGGTTTAAAATTCTGTACATATCTAAAAGTTTCAGCGTAGGGTGTTCTTTTAAACAATACTTCAATTCTGTGTTGAGAAGTTATTTTCACACCTGGTGAAGTTTGACGAGAGGTTTTCTTTCAGTACTGTGAGACTGAAAGTTTGTAATTTGAGTGTTGTAGTTGCTTTCGTGAGCAGAGTTTGTGCTTCTGTGAGCTGTTGTGGTGATTACAACAAAGTCAAAGAAATTAAAAGTCAAGGAAATCAAGGAACTGTGCTGTGAGAGAGTTCTTTTCGTTAGAGAGAAAGAAGTGAATATTGAGTTTAAACTTAGAAAAAATGAGAAATTTTTTTCAGATAAAAATTAGAAGTGGAAAGAGAAGTTTAAAGAAGTAAAATCAGAGTGATTTGAATGTTGAAAGAGAGAGAGAGAGAGAGAGAGAGAGAGAAAAGAGAAGAGACTAAGTTTTGAGAGCGGTGGACTGAAAAGTGATTTTAGACGATAAGATTTCGCCTGACAACGACTTTTTTTTTGGGTACTAAAAAGTTACCGAGTCATATCTTGGCAAATAAATGAGATTAGGGAATTGTTCACGGACCGAGCTTTGGGTCGGTTATCAACTTAATTATCAGTTAATTTCTTTTTTTGTTATTAATGAAAGAATGGCCTGTAATTCCCTTCTTTTCATTTCCTGATGAAGGGGTTTTTGGTACTGCTAGGATAGCAGGTGAAGAGATAGTCCGTGTGCTTTGTTTACTGAGTTAAGGGGTTTGATTAGTTTTCCCAGTGAAATTAATTGTATTACGGGGGAGAAGGGTGAAAGAACTATCTGAATTATCCCTCTCGTATGGGAGAATGAGGGAATTGTATTTTTATTTATAGTGTATTTTGTAGTTATTCAGCGTGTTATGCTAAATTGTATTCGGCTAAAGAAAGCGAGAAGAGTGATTTAAGGTGTGTTGTAGTAGCGAAGTGTGAATAGTTTCAAGTGTGCGTTGTTCGTGAAGCCGAATTTTTTTTATTGTGGTATAAAGACTCTGTAGTCTTTTATTGGTTGTCGTCGAAGACGATTGTTTCTTGTAGTGTAGTTTTCCGAAGTATGTTCGGGTATTTCAGACGGGTTACAGAGTAGTTGGGGGGAAAGGCCGTCTGTAGATGGTTCCTCTAAATCGTCTAGACTGAACGAGACAGTCTTTGACTTGGTAAGTTTTGGCTTCGTTGGATGGAGTTTTAAATGTGAATTATCCGTTTTAAATGTGTATTTCTCCATTTGTTCTTGAACGAAGAGTTCTTTGGGGTAATATGGTACTATATTACTCCTATGACGGGTGATTTGTTTACCACAAAAATCTTCTAGTTTGTACGCAACCAACGTAGGAGTATCAATTATTTTATAAGGTCCAACTTTTTGTGGTTGAATCTTTTTTGATACTCCAATTTGGGTGGTTTTGTTTACAACTATAACATAAGTATTTATTTTGAGTGGCTGCGCCGTTCCAAAGCGGCGATTGATAAATGTGCGTAAATGTTTGTTTTGGTTTAAGTAATTATGTACTTCGTTATAAATTTCCGAGTGCATTTTTTCACGGTTAAAAAACCAATGTGCAAAGATTTCTTTCTGCAATTTTTTAATTTGTGCGTGATGACCTAAGTGGTCAGTAATTGTATGATTTAGTAAAGAATAACAAGGTGAATTTTCTGTGGGTTTACAATTTCCCAAATTATCTGTAGCGGAAGTTAGGTTGAACATTATGAGTTTCTTTGGTTTTTGACCAAATACAATTTCATATGGTGGAAGATTCATGTTGGTCCTAATTGTGAATTGAATGCAAACGGAAAACCTTTCACTTAATGTAACAACGTGTCATATTGTGAGTCTAGGACTGTTCGAAGAAAGGTGTTTAATTGGCGATTACTACTTTCAACGAGTCCATTAGAGCACGGTGCGTATGGCGTAAGTTGTTTGAATTGTACATTATACGTACGGCAGAAGTGTGCAAATTCTCCGTTAATGTATTCATTTCCGTTATCTGTTACCAAAATATCTGGAATGCCAAATTTTACAATCCAATGATCAAATAGTACTGTGAGTGCATTGGTGGCATCATTTTTGGTTGAAGGGTGGAGGACAACATGACGTGAAAATGCGTCCACAAAAATATATTCTTAAGAGTTTCCATCCGAAGACGTTGAGATTGGGCCTTTCGTATCAATTGAAGTACTGTGGTTGAAGTTTTGTGAAACTTCTAAAAATGGCTGTTGTGGTGTCATTAAGGGTTTGGCATGGACATATCTTGTGTAAGTATTGCTATCCATGTTTCAATGTTTGGAAAATAGTAGTTTTCAGTGATTGTTGCGTGTGTTTTTTCATGACCAGGGTGTCCTGATAGATCATGAGAGTGTGCTTTGTGAAAAATAACTAGGAGAAGAGAGAGTGGTAGACAAATTTTCGGTGATGTTGTTTGTTGTATATAATACAAGAGATTATTGTTTTCGTTAATGCTTTAATTCTGGAAACGTTGATAGTAGTGCTATAATCCTTTGTTTGCCCGTATAGTGAGGGAGGGGGTTGGGGAAAATCTTTATACTGTTTCCAAAGCAAAAGCTGTCTTAGAATTTGGTCTTGTTGTTATGCTTTATAGAGAAGTGTATCTTTTACTTCTAGTTGTTCTTCGTAGAAGTAGTTATAAAGGGTGGGTGACTTTGGCATAAAGTCATCCATTGCTGGGAGTGAAAAATTTATACTATTTATTAATTCAGCGTAGTCTGCGTGATGGTTGGAATTTTTAAAGGGTTCCGTTTTGTTTGTGTTCAGTGTGACATCTGTGTGCTGTATAATAGGATTATTCTCTGGGAATGAGTAGTTAATTTTGGATTGTTTTTTTTGTTGTTGGATATTCTCCAAAGGCTGTGCTTTGGTTTTAAATTCATAATGTGACACTGGGAGATAAAGATCTTTTTTCAGTTGTATATTGAAATAATTATCTCTAATCTGTAAGTAGATTGGAAAGTGTGGTTCCTACATGTGTGGTTGGAAAGTGTGGTTCCTCAAGGAGGACTCTACATGAGTGTCTGTAGATACTGAATTGATACAGCGTAGTGGCACTGTATAGGTTGTGAATTCTGGTTATGTGACATGAAGAATTTAATTGAATCTGGCATTTCAACTGTGCGAAGACGGTGTTCGTCTTGTGTTGTAGTCGTGAGTGAACGACTTAAAGAATCTGGAAGTGAAAAATTCTTTCCTTCCGTCCAAATTATGTGTAAGTTTGGAAATTCTATTAGTGTTAATTGAAATTTGTAAACTCTGTTATTTGGTTTATTCTTTTATGTGAATAGGAATTAAATTCGTTTGTGATCAGTGTACAGTATTATTGGGTTTTTAGATCCTTGAATAAGGAATTCGTATTCTGAAACTGGCTGAGTATGTGGCTGAGCATTCGCAAAGAATGGTGGATAATCTAAGCTCTGTGTTTAAAAATAGACGTGAATTTGCCGAAACTAACTCCTTTTTTCCAAATTGAATATTTTGGAGAGGTGCAGCTCCAATGCCATAGTTAGAGGCATCGCATAAGATATAATAAGGTTTTTTTGATTAAGGAATTGCGAGACGGAGTGTTCCGTCTTTAAGTTCTTTTTTGACTCTATCAAATGTTTGTTGTAATTCAGGAGTCCGTTTAAAATCTGTTGTATCTAAGAGTTGGAGATAAAAAGGTCGAAGGATGACTTATAGATTATAGATATATTTTGCAATAGAAGTGAGAAATCCGACATAATTTTAGATTTCTTTTTTGTTTTTGGGTGGTTATAGTTTTAAAAATCCGTCTTTTTTTATTTGAGTGATTATATGTGATTATTTTGAATTTGGTGTCTTAAAAATTTAACAGAAACTAAGAAAAAGAGAGATTTGTCTGGAGCGGCTTTAAGGTTTTCTTTTTCTAAAATAGTGTGATATTGCGTAAGTCTTTGCAACATTGTACCTGGTGTTGTGTCTTGGATGAAAACCTCATCCAAATAGGTGATTATTTTGTTTTTTTTTCAAATTAGTGGTTTGAAATTACTGCTCATAAAAGATGAGAAAGCTGCTGGGCCAATAGAAATACCGTAGAATAAGCGTTTAAAACAGTATTGTTGGCCAGCAATCACAAAATTTGCTAATCATAAAATTTTTATTAAGTGGCATTTGGTTTTAGGCAAAGTTCATGTCAGCGATAGAGAAAATTGGTCCTTTAATCCGTGTGAGAATAACTTGGATTGGTACTATGGGCCAACTACATTCTGTTTCGTCAATCAATGTGTTTAATTGAAGATCACCTGAGACAAATTTTAGAGAATCTCCTTTTTGAGAATGATTATTGGGTTAATAAATGTGTTTCCAGTGGTTAAATAATCTGTATTTATGGGTGCTATGATATCAAAGTATGTTAAAATGTCAAGTAAGTGTGGTACTCTATCTTGTAATTGGAGTGGAATACGAGTAGCTCTTTGCTTTTTAAAGATAGCAGTTGCTTTAGGAGGACGATTTAATGGCATTGGTGGCATCATTTTAGGGTGAAGGTTGGAGGACAACATAATGTGAAAATGCGTCCACAATAACATGTTCTTAAGAGTTTCCATCCGAAGACGGTGAGATTGGACCTCTCGTATCCATTGAAATACGGTGATTGAAGTATGGTGAAAATTCTAAAAATGGCTGTTATGGTGCCATTAAGAGGTTTGGTTATCTGTTACAAAAATATCTGGAATGCCAAATTTAACAATCAATCAATCCATTGATCAAATAGTACTGTGAGTGCATTGGTGGCATCATTTTTGGGTGAAGGGTGGAGGACAACATAATGTGAAAATGCGTCCACAATAACATATTCGTAAGAGTTTCCATCCAATGACGGTGAGATTGGACCTTTCGTATCTATTGAAATAGGGTGATTGAAGTATGGTGAAAATTCTAAAATGGCTGTTGCGGTGCCATAAAGAGGCTTGGCATGGATTTGCTCGTTTGACAACTCAGGCAATCTTGTTTAAGTATTGCTATCCATGTTTTAATGTTTGAAAAGTAGTAATTTTTTGTGATTGTTGCGTGTGTTTTTTCACGACCAAGGTGTCCTGAAAGATCATGAGAATGTGCTTTGTGAAAAATAACTAGAAGAAGAGAGAGTGGTAGGCAAATTGTCGGTGATGTTGTTTCGTGTATATAATACAACAGCAAGAGACTACTATTAGCAAGAGACTACTCGTTGATGCTTAAATTCTGGAAACGTCGATAGTAGTGCACTAATCCTTTGTTTGCCCATATAAAGAGGGAGGGGGTTGGTGGCAAATTTTTATACTGTTTCCAAAGTAAAAGTTGTCTCAGAACTGGGTCTTGTTGTTGTGTTTTATAGAGAAGTTTATCGTTTACTTCTAGTTGTTCTTCGTAAAAGTAGTTATAAAGGGTGGGTGACTTTGTTATAAAGTCATCCATTGCTGGGAGTGAAAACTTTATACTGTTTATTAATTTAGCGTAGTCTGCGTCAGGGTTGGATTTTTTAAAGGGTTCTGTTTTGTTTGTGTTCAGTGTGACATCTGTGTGCTGTATAATAGGATTATTCTCTGGGAATGAGTAGTTAATTTTGGATTGTTGTATTTTTTGTTGGTGGATATTCTCCAAAGGCTGTGCTTTGGTTTTAAGTTCATAATGTGACACTGGCAGATAAAGATCTTTTTCTAGTTGTACTTTGAAATAATTATCTCTAATCTGTAAGTTGATTGGAAAGTGTGGTGACTCTACATGAGTGCCTGTAGATACTGAATTAATATATTCTTTTGATACAGCGTAGTAGCACTGTATAGGTTATGTATTCTGGTTATGTGACATGAAGAATTTAATTGAATCTGGTATTTCAACTGTGCGAAGACGGTGTTCGTCTTGTGTTTTAGTCGTGAGTGAACGACTTAGTAAATCTGGAAGTGAAAGATTCTTTCCTTCCGTCCAAACTATGTGTAAGTTTGGAAATTTCATTAGTTTTAATTGAAATTTGAAAACTCTGTGATTTGGTTTATTCTTTTGTGTGAATAGGAATAAAATTCGTTTGTGATCAGTGTACAGTATTATTGGGTGTTTAGATCCTTGAATAAAGAATTAGTATTCTGAAAGTGCATATATTATGGCTGAGCATTCGCGAAGCATGGTGGAAAATCTAAGTTCTGTGTTTAAAAATAGACGTGAATTTGCCAATATTTTTTCCAAATTGATTTTTATGGAGAAGTGCAGCTCCAATGCCATAGTTAGAGGCATCGCATAGAATATAGAAAGGTTTTTCTGAATTAGGAATTGCGAGGCGGAGTGTTCCGTCTGTATGTTCTTTTTTGACTCTATCAAATGTTTGTTGTAATTCAGGAGTCCATTTAAAATCTGTTGTATTTCTGAGTTGGAGATAAAAAGGTCGAAGGATGACTTGTAGATTAGAGATATATTTTGCAATAAAAGTGAGAAATCCGACATAATTTTAGATTTCTATTTGTTTCTGGGTCGTTGTAGTTTTAAAAATCCATCTGTTTTTGATTTGAGTGGGTATATGTGATTATTTTGAATTTGGTGTCCTAAAAATTTAACAGAAACTAAGAAAAAGAAAGATTTGTCTGGAGCGGCTTTAAGATTTTCATTTTCTAAAATATTGTGATATTGTGTAAGTGTTTGCAACATTGTATCTGGTGTTGTGTCTTGAATGAAAACCTCATCCAAATAGGTGATTATTTTGTTTTTTTTTTTCAAATTAGTGATTTGAAATTACTGCTCATCAAAGATGAGAAAGCTGCTGGGCCAATAGAGATACCGTAGAACAAGCTTTTAAAACAGTATTGTTGGCCAGCAATCACAAAATTTGTGAGTCTTTGTGATCGTTTATTTTGGCATTTGATTGTATGCAATGTTCATGTCAGCGATAGAGAAAATTGGGCCTTTAATCCGTGTGAGAATAACCTGGATTGGTTCTATGGGCCAACTACATTCTGTTTCGTCAATCATATTGTTTAATTGAAGAGCATCTAAGACAATTTTTAGAGATTCTCCTTTTTTGAGAACGATTACTGGGTTAATAAATGTATTTCCAGTGTTTAAAGAATCCGTATTTACGGGTGCTATGATATCAAAGTATGTTAAAATGTCAAGTAAGTGTTCTATCTTGTAATTGGAGTGGAATACGAGTAGCTCTTTGCTTTTTAAAGATAGCGGTTGCTTTAAGAGGAAGATTTAGTTCTACTTTAATCTTTCGAATATCGAATTTTGAAGTGGCATAGCACTTTTGAAAGTGTTCGAGAAGTTGTGCTAATTAATCAAATTGTGGTTGAGTTATTTTTGTGTGTTCAAATTTGAACATGGTGAGAAATTCGCTATCCGTTTCGGTGAATTTTGAGACATGAAAGGGCGTGGTGAATTTTTTCTGTTGTGATTTCTATTCGCGTTCTTGCTGTTTACTAAGATTTAAACAATACAATTTTTTAAGTGTTTCTGTCTTACCTTGAGTGAGGTAATTTATGGTATAAGCATCCATGAATTCTGTGAGTTCATATATGCGGTATTTTGTGGTTTGATAATCGTTGAGTGAAACATCTTGTTGTGCATATCCAATTATTCCTTTTACGAGTGTTAATGGGTGATTCAAAGGGTTTTGTATTAAAATTTGAATTAATGATTGATAAGGAAATTCGAGATTGTTGATATCCATTATAGAGAAAAACATATGCTTGCGTAGTGGCATAAATGTAAAATCAGATGTATAAAGAATGGTACCGAATTTTTACATTTACTTTCATATGCGGTTAATGAATATGTTAGGATACGGTATTCCAATGGTGTCAAATTTATTGAGTGGTCTCCAATCACTGGAAATAATTCTGAATAATATGGAGGCGGTTTAATTGATGAACCGTAGAATTTGAGTATTTTTATATCATTATTATGTTTAATCTCGAGTGTATGAGATGAACATTTTATTGAATTTGCGTATTTGTCTAGGAAGGGTGTGCCTAGAAAATTAAATTTTGTGTTTGATACATGGAAAGTGAGTGTGAACTCGCGGTTACATCTGGGTTAGGTGGAAATTTTACTGTACCTTTTGACTGTAATTTAGAATTATTTGCTGCTGAGAGAACAAATGTTGAAGCTTTTAGTTGTATTTGCAATATTCTTTGATTTCGTTCCAAGTGTCGGTATTTAGTATGTTAAGTGTTGCACCAGAGTCTAGTAGGGAATATATTTCTGGATGTGGTGGAGAGATTGTTCTCTCATGATCAAGCGTTTGTTGTGTATACATTGTTAGTGGCAATACCCATATGTTTTTTCTACAAGAGGTGGAGAGGATGTAGTCTTCTGCGAGAGTGTCCCATTCTTCTTGGCAATTAAAATATTCATCTTGTGTAACTTGATTTAAAACTGAAAGTAAATCATTAAATTGTTGTTCGAGGATTGTTTCTTCGGAGACATTTGAAGAGTCTGCATTTTCAGTGTTCGACGTAGTGTTGTCTGTGTGTTCTTGATCCAGCAATGAATTAATATATTTCTAACATTACGAAGTCTATTTCGTGAGAACGGTCGTCGTGAACGATTTCCGTCTCGATTATAGTGAGGTGATTGTGGTCTAGAATTATATTGTAAATTATTTTGAAA
The DNA here is from genome assembly GCF_964194025.1 of Convolutriloba macropyga. NCBI lineage: Eukaryota > Metazoa > Xenacoelomorpha > Acoela > Convolutidae > Convolutriloba > Convolutriloba macropyga. Next base: position 25,481 of record NW_027451562.1, read on the forward strand.
ATTGGGTCTTGGGTATGGTGAACCATTTCTACTCGGTGGTTTGAAATTACTATTTCCATAATAGGGTTTTGAGTTATTGTGTGAGAATATATTTGGACTTCTGTGTCTCGATTGATTTTGTTGTTCTCTGCTATTGCTGCGAAAACGTTGTGAAAATGGAAGCGGTTTACCTGTTATGTTATTTGATGTGACTTGTCTGTTAGGGAGGTTTCGATTACCTTTCATTGCTTGATTAAAAGTTGATAAAAACTACCTTTTCTCAGGGCACGTAGAAATACTATGGCCTGAACGGGAACATTTTTTGCAAAAGTTTAAAAAGAGGGGTTTCCCTTTAAAAATGGGATCGTTGTGTGTATATCATCTATCGTGAGATTGTCTATCTCAAGGGAGATGTTTTTAGTTGAGGGTGAAAAGGTGGAATTTGTATTTAATTTGTGTCGGTCAATATGTGGTCTTGTAATGTCTTCTTGGTGTATCTTTTCAACAAGTTGTGCGAATGGAAGCTGTGGTTCCAATGCAGTTGATTTGTGATTTGCAATCTTTTTAGTGCTATTCTAGCTAATTGTGGATCGAGTGCTTTGACTAATGCGTCATTCATTTGTGCGTTCCGCATACCAGGGGCATTGTTAACGTATGCTTTTTGAGTCATTTGTACTATTCTAAGTGCAAGCGTTTCAATTTGTTCACCAATAGCACGTGTTAAGCTTTTTAGTAATATTTTCGTTTGTTTTTGCGATTGTTGATTATTGAATGTTTTCTGAATTCTCGGCAAAATGCTTGCCATTTCATTTCAATATCTAGTGGTAGATGTGAATACCATTGTTGTGCTGGTGCTATTAGGGCTGTTTGAATCATGGCAATCCGTTTCAAGATTCACGTTTCATGAAATGGTGAATCAATCTGCTCTGTTCCTGCGATCACTACCATATTCGCTGTGATAGCATTTAAAGAATTTTCCTGTTGTTTAAGTGGGATCAGTACCATCAAACGGTCTTAAAGACTGTTGCATGGGCACTGAGCCGCCTAGACAGGGATACATCATTTGTGTATTCCTACGGACTACAGGTGATGGCGTTTGTGTAGACGCTGCTTGTAAATAATAGGGAGTCGGTGCATTTGTGCTTTGTTGATTATTCTGTGAATTTATTTTTCTAACAATATTCACTACTTGTTTTTGGAGTGATTTGTATACTTTGATTAGTTCCTTGTGCGGGTTGAGTTGAATTATTTAGAATGATAGGTTCAGTATTAAAGTGTACGGAGTTTTGTCTGTGTAGACGTGGTAAAGGTGTGTTTACATTTGTTAATGGTGGTATAGTTGTTTTTAATGGGTTGAAATATTGTGTCAATTCAGTTGAGTTCACAGGTTGTCTGTGTTGGTGATTTTGGTAAACGTTTGTGATTTCGGTGGTTATAGTGGTAGAGTTATTGTTTTGATCCTTGTCTTCAAGATCAATTAATGTGTTTACCGAATGTGATGAAAAGAGTGTTTCATCATCTAAACGTGTCGAGTTAAATTCTGTTTCTGTAGTTTCATTCATACGACTTGGTTGAGAGTGAATTATTGTTTCCATATTTTCAATGGGTGAAACTTCTAAAGAGTTGTTATTGTTTTCTGTGATATTTGTACAAGTAAATGGTTGTGTTTCCGCATTATATTGTTTATTTTCTATGTTTTTGTGGTTAATAGATAATTTTTGTATAGTTTCTGATGGAACTTCCGTGATGTTTACAAATTTTTGCGGAAACCAATTTGAGTCATCTATAAGGAGTGTTTCTGGTTATTTGGTGATTATTTGTGGAGAAGTTTCTGCTATTGGTTTGGTGGCTGGAAAGATGTGTCTAACCCGACTTTTCCTAAATCTGTGTAAATACCAGGATAGAAGTGTAAGAGAATCAAAAGTCTCATGTTCGTTTAAGTCTGCATCTGTGACAGAACTTCTTATATATTTTATGAAATTGAGTGAATCCTTCTATCTCCTGTCTACCGATTTTTTGTACACTTTCTTTTCTAGATTGTGAAGCATTAGTATTTAGTGCCGGTGCAAGGCGTTTAAGAAATTCGATGGAAGGTTTTCTAAATAATCCTTCTCTGTCTGAGGGTTGTATTTCAGACCATATTCCGTGAAGGAATTCAAATAATGTGTCTGATAATAGGTGAAACATACTATCGTATATTAGTGAGGTATAACTATTTGCGAGTGGATCACAAATGAAAAGAATTGAAATTTTTGTGAGTTCGGTTCCTTAAATTTCAACTAAGAAAGAAAGGCGGTTCATGAAACCTGTGATGCCTTTTCTGGTAATCTGGTAAAGAAAGGTGAGGTTGTTGTTCTACTGCAAAGTAGTGGTATTTAAGTTGTTTTGCTGTATTTAAGAGTATATTTAACTCATCTTGGTGTTGATAGTGTTTAACCTCAAAGGGTTGAATTTCGCGTGTTAAACGGTTGTTCTGTTGTGTTAGAACAGCTAATTGTAATTCGTCCGAGTGTCGGTACATGAGAGGAGGATTGATCAATGTGATGATCCATTTTGGTTAATTCGTTGTTTAAAAATCAGTAGTAATTGTTTTGTTGGGGTTGTTTTCCCCCTTTTTCTTAAATTTTAAGTAAATAAATATTAAAAAGCTATGGAATCTAACTCTAAGTTTCTTTCTCAATAGAGAAAAGGGTGTTTTGTGTGAGTTCTTTTTACGGTTAGAGTTTGTTAACTCACTGGTCGCACCAGTTAAGGCAGACCCAGAGAGGGCTCCTTTTGCAGCCTTAAAGTGTAAAGAGCTAGGGCTACTTATTTCTGCACGCGAAGTAGACTTACCTAATCTCTAAGACTAACTGACTCTGTAAAACACTGAGAGTAAACGTCTATTATTACGGTGAATAGAAATTATAGCACCGGATTCAATGGTATACACATGGTGTATCTAACTACAAGACTGTCTATAGTAAGTTCAGTTCTCTCTGTATATAAAAGATTGGTTGAAGGTGCACTTTCAGTATTTTCACTGCTACAGTTGTATACAGAATTATACAAAACAAAACTAATTGCTTGAGAGAAAAGCGTACATAACAAATTGGAATTAGTAAAATGTCAATGCGAACAACTTAAAAATGGTTACCAGAAACGAACCGAGAAAAATTGTTTCAATGCTCATCAAAATTTTAATTTGATTTAGTTCAAACTTTGATGATGATTCAAAATATATTTGTATATGTATGAATAAGTATTTGTATTAAGTAGAGAGAAAAGTTGAAAACAAAATTTAAATTTATTTCTTTTTCTTTTTCCAAAAAAACAAGTTTGCCTCTTAATTTTTTGTAAGTCACTCATTCATTTAAAATTAAACCAGACCCGCCTAGTTTTTCCGCTAAATTAAGAAACCCGAATTTTTATTACAAGTTTGAAAAATGTTGGTAAATTTTTTCCATTTCCGTTGCAATCAATTATTTGCAGAGCATATACCAATTTGCGTACCTGCAAACTGCGGGGAAGCAGTTATTCCGTGAAATTGGCATTTATACAGTAGTTTTTGCAACTATCGAACCAGTGGTATTTTTGCCTAGCGAGTTCCTTTTTCTAGTTGTGTTTTTGAACTGAAAAAAATAGCATATAACGATCAGGTGAACAAATGATCAATGGCGGCTCACATGAAAAATTGGCACACACAGAAAACTCAAAAGAAGTTTCTATCAAAAAACTGTCAAGGTAAGTTTTCACTCATGGTCGTGAGACGAATTAAAAATAGTGGAGTATGAAAACTTTGTAATATTTGAAACTTTTAGTTGCAAACAAAGCTTTTACGCTCAAAACATTAGTCGCTAGGATTTCCTAATTCATTTATTGGTGTTCGCCAACTATTTAATAAAAATACAGCTGAATTTTAGCAAATTGCCTTTACTCTCTCCTGCACTTTATCAACAGGATGCATTTTGACTGTAATGCTCTTTCTATGGGTAAGACAAGAATCTCGGTTGCGTGCACAACAAAGGCAGAGAAATCGTTGTAAAATGGCGGCAGCGGGGACTCCCAAACAGGCGTTTCTTTTTGTCCAAGAAACAATCAAATATCTTCTCACTCATCCATTAAAGAAACGAAAGTCAACAACAATCACAGCATAATGAAATGCTAGAATGAGAGCACCGTAACTGTTCATGAAGTCTCAATATTTTTTTCCTCGAAACTTATTAATCTTTTCAATTTTTAGGCAGTATTTCAAGTTCGAAACGTCAAATTATTTCCCTTTCTTCATCGTAACTTTCCCAAGGAGGGTAGGTTTATCACAAGACTCTGGTCAATGCATGTCATATGTTGTCAATAAATTTTTTTTTCACAATTGATCTGATCAATATATAGTAAAACTTTGAAAAGTTTCCCTGTACAATAATTATTAATGCAAGTATTGTTCCCTGACGTTAAAAAAACATTTCAATTTCAGGTTCAAATATAAGTTTTGAACTGATTTCTTTCAATACCTATTCCGAATCATTTCGTGTGAATTCTGTCGTTGTAATTAGATATAGTTTATGATTCATCAAGAAAATTTCTCTGACTTCAAAGACATAGTTTTCCGGAAGGATCAAAAATTCGGTACACATAAACTCCAACCGTTATTTTATTATTATAAATACATATTATAATACTATTTAGAAAATATGTTTGCTTGGGACATCTCTAAGTGATAAGCTGAAAATTAAGATTCTTCGCCAAGTTTTCTGAGTTTATTACAAATTATCCTGGCAAGACAAAAAATGCAGTAAACATAACCTACAACTGATTTATATAGTAATAACGTATAAATAACAGCCAGAGAAAACGATGGTCTGGGAAATCTGTAAGTGATGAGCTACAAGATATTATGGCTCGCAAAGTTCTCACAACCCTTTAATACATTATCCCGGAAGGTCAAAAATTGCACTACACATAAACTCGGACTGACTATTTTTTTTACTACAAATATACAAAATAATAGCCAGAGAAAATTATTGCTTTGGAAGTTTGTAAATGATAAGCTGCAATTGGAGATTCATCCCCGAGTTCAAACATTTTATGCATACATAAGTTCGCTGAACATAATATCCTGGAGGGACAAAAATGCTGTACAAATGAACTCAAACTGATTATTTTTATTATAAAAAAATATAATAATAGCTTGCAAAAATGATTGCTTTGGAAAATTGTACTAGAGGAGCTACAATTTATTTTTGTCCGCAAAGTTCTCAAAATTCAGAAAAACATTATCGTGGAAGGACAAAAAGTGCAGTAAGCATAGCCTTCGTTTGACTACTATTTTTTTTACCTATATATATATATATATATATATATATATATATATATATATATATATATATGAAATTAATAGCTAGAGCAAATTATTGCTAGGAAATTTTTAACGCAACCTCTGACTACCATTTTATTTCTACAACTATATATAATGATAACCAGAAAAATTTATTGCTTGTAAAATCTGTAGATGATGAACTATTGAAGATTCTTTGCCAAACTTTTTGAGGTTGAACGAATTAACAATAAACATTTTTATCCCAGAAAGACAAAATTGCGGTACACATAAATCCTAATCGATCATTTTATGATTGCAAATATATATAATAATCTCTCGAGAAAATTATTGCTTGGATAATTTGTAAGTGATGAGCTAAAACTTATTACTGTTTGCAAGTTTCTCAGTGTTGACAACAAAATATCATCCTAGAAAATCAAAAAATTTAGTACACACAAGCTTTGACTGACTATTTCAAGTTTACAAAATTATATACTATCTAGAGAAATAGATTGCTTGGGAAATCTGTAAAAGATGAACTGCAATTGAATATTCATCGCCAACTTTTCTGAGTTGCTGAACATATTAACCAGGAGGGACAAAAATACAGTACACATAACCTCCAAATAACTATTTTTTTATAATGTAATTTTTAGTAAAATAGCTAGAGAAAAAGATTGCTTGTGAAATCTCTAAGTTATGAGCTGCAACTTAGGAAGCCTCGCAAATATTTCTTAGTTCATAAAAAAATTATCCTGGAAGAACAAAAAATGCAGTACACGCAACCTCCGACTGACTTTTTCATTATTACAATTGTATATATATATATATATATATATATATATATATATATATATATTTTTATATATATATATTATAAGAGCTAGTGAAAAAGATTGCCTGGGAGTCCTGTAAGTGATGAGCTGCATTTTAGGATTCTTCGCAAAGTTCTCTGAATTCATTAGTATATTATGCTGGCAGGAAGAAAAATGCGGTAAACATAACCTCCCGGTGATTATTTTGTAAATATAATTATAATTAAAATAACTAGAAAAAATGTTTTGTGGGATATCTGTTAGTGATGAGCTAAATTTTAAGCTTTTTCGCCAAGTTTTTTGAATTTATAAACATTTTATCCTGGTGTATGGACGAAATGCGGTCCGTAAAACTTCTGAGTGGTTACCTATTATCAATATAAATATACAGTTTATCACTCCAATTCGTCTGTAAACGCTGTTGCATAAACGAGTGAACCTGATGATTTCACTTTTTTTGTCACATCTAGAGTAAACTTGCTGAATTTTGCTCTGGTTTCAATCCAAGTAGAGCACATCACTGAAATTTGTCCAAATTACAACCCCGAATTTGAGATACAAGCTGTGTATCCTTTTTTTGGTGCGTTACGTATCACCAATTGGCTCGATTTATGTATCTCTTTTTCGCCAGCAAGGTAACTCTTTTTCGCACTGAATGTATATAATTTTTGCACTCAATGTATCTATGAGCCGCAGTTAAGCCTATTTTAATGCGCGTTTTTCAATTGATAGCAATTGAGTGACTATAAATGGTTTACAGGCTAACAATATACCATATGAGGCTTAAATTTATCACATTGTTTTCATTTGATGTAAGTGATAGATCCGGAAATGGAATTGGCATCACCCCAAGCCTTTTTCGGGAGTTTTTAAGAAAATTTGACAAGTATGTTTTTTTCTGTGAAATGCCTGTTTCTTTTCAGGGAAATGAAAATGAAAAAAAGCATCAGCTGATAATCTTGATCGTCACCTCACTATTTCTTCACGGTTTTTCAGACTCTTAATTGATTCGAAGAGTCATTGTTTGAGAAAATTTTAATAAAAAATACAAGAAAATTAATTTCTTAAGTTTCTGAAAGTTCAAATTTTTCATTTTTTGTTCTCTATGGATGACTTGGCTATGTCATCGAAAAAACAATAACAACTACTCTTCTTATTTCCCAAAACAAGTAAAAATTGGACGGAAGAAAATTTTGGTGCAAACTCACATGTGAATTGATTACTGTTTTTTTCTTAATAAATTTGATTAAATGAGTGATTTGAATTTAGCATAAGAATTAATGAATTAATTGTGTTCAATTTTTTTGCCTCCAATTACAGATTTAGAGGTGTTTAGCATTTTGTTCAGAAATTATCTAAATTCTGCGTCTGTTTGGGATGTCCATTTTTAATTTCTGAAAAATTCTTCCATTGCCCGACCTCGGTTTGCGTCTTTTTCCAGGTTTATAGGGTTCTGCTTATTTCCGATTCAAAACTTTTTTGAGCCTATTTACAGGTTTATAGGTGTCTATTAATTTTTGGCGTCTAATTACAGGTTAACAGGAATCCAATAATTCTTCTGAAAAATTCCTCTTTTCTGCTCTCTATCTCTCTCTAAACAAATAAATCCCGTAAATAAAAAAAATGAAGCAAACTTTTCAAATGCAAATCTTCAATGGCAGTCTATAAACATTAACCACTGAACACAGATATAACAATGGCAGTTTTTTTGACACTCAGATACTAAAATTTTAATAAAAGTTCTAATAGTTTTTGTTCGACCATGAGTTTGCATTCATTTTAGGATTCACTAAAGATTCCGCCCTGGCGGCGAATTTAATGCAAAGGTACTGGAAAAGAAAACGTTGTACATCACATATGAACTTACTTCCAATAAGAAAAACTAAAACCGAAATTTTAAATAATTATATTCTGTCGCGTGACTAATTTTGTCTTTATATCAATTTGATAGCTTCAAATCACCTTTGCATGCTCAATTAATAAAGCTTTAAATTAGTTTTGGACGCTCCAAAGCGCGTTTTTATTTAGGCTCAATTGCGAAATAGATATAAATTTATTGAAAAAAACTATACTTAAATTGAGCGGAAACCTGCTACAAATCTTGTCACCAATTTTACAACTTTAGAGAATCTCAAATTCGCAAAAAAGACAACGCTTTTAGCGAAACGTAAGATACAAAGCCTTTCTTTCAATTTTAATCATTTGATGTATCTATTTGTTGCGAGAATTTTACTAAGGCGGAAATTTTGGGGCATACCCCTATATCGTAATGAGAAGACTTGTACTACCGCAAAAACTTATTACAGAAAAAAATGTTTTCATTTAAATATACATACCGATCAATTGAAAATTATGTTAGTCTAATGACCAGGCAAAATAAAACAATTTAAAATGGAATCGTTTAAAATGAACTTGGCTGTTTCTAACGCTTTGAATCAGATAATCTTATCTGCTTTTTTAAGATACAATGGATTGCTACAACAATATTGCGAAAGCATTGAAAATGCAACAATATTGCGAAAAAAAGAAACTTTAGACAAAACAGGCAAAATTAAGGGGAATTGTGCAACTTGTGTTTGCAAATTCTCCAATTTTTAACAACAAATTTGAGATACAAGCAGTTTATCCTATTTTGTGAGCGTTAGCTATCACGAATCGGATCGATTTATGTACCTCTTTTTCACAAGCAAAGTCACTCTATTGTAAACAGAATGTATATAATTTACGCACTCAATGTATTTAGGTTCCGCATTCTAGCCTACTTTAATGCGCATTTTTTAATTGATAGCAGTTAAGTGATTAAAAATTGTTTACTGGCCAAAATATAACAAATGGGGATATAACTTATTATAAAGTTTTCATTTTGATGTAAGTGCTAGATCCGGAAATGGAATTGGCATCATCCGAAGCCATTTTCAGGGATTTTTAAGAAAATTTGAGAAATAGATTTTTTTATGAGAAATACGTTTTTATTTTCAGGGAAATGGAAATGAAAACGATATCAACTGATAATCTTGATCGTCGCCTCATTATTTCTTCATAATTTTTCAGGCAATTATTTGTTTCCGATCTTCATTCTTTGAGATAATTTTATTAAAAAATGACAAAAAATTGATTTCTAAAATTTCTGAAAGTTCAAATTTTTCGTTTTTTATTCTCTATGGCTGATTTGGCTATTTCATCAAAAAACTACAGCAACTTAATAACTCTTCTTATTTACCAAACAAGTAAAGATTGGAGAGAAATAAATTCCGGATACAACTCACATGTGAACTGATTTCTTTGCTAAATTTAATTAAATGATTGATTTGCATTTGAAATTAGCAAAGAAATTGTTATATTGAGTTTGTTAAATGTTTTTGCTTCCATTTATAATTTTAGAGGTGTTTAGCATTTTTTTTCAGAAAAATTCCTCATTTCTGCGTCTATT
>NW_027451562.1:40000-69822 GCF_964194025.1 Convolutriloba macropyga
TTATGTTTATAATATTCTTTCATTTGTTCTGTTTGATACTCTTCTAGTCAATTGATCTAGGTTTTGGTTAACTCATGTGCTCAAGATTTATCATATAGAGCTGGTTTTGAGCATTATAGACTTCTGGTAAAATAATCTGAGGTATCAAAATCAAAGATGGTTCTATTCTCTAAATTGTGTATTGAAATCGAATGTGTTAAATTATGAAGATTAAAAGTCAAATCTGCTTATTTCATGCAATTTTTTGAGTTAAATAACTGTCGATCAAGTTTAGTTTTCATGTGGTTAGTTGCGGAATATGACAATAGACTACACTATTACAACAAAACGACCTGAAAGTTGAGCATTGAACGGAGCATAAAAATTTGTGCTTTATTGCAAAAATTAGAACTAAATAGGAGATGTTGTTTGTTTGTTTACGTTACCTAAACATGAATGGAAAATAACTCTGCAGAAGAAAATGACGGCCTAGCATATTTCCTCCATTTTGGTTGGAAAAATTTGATTGAGGCAGATTGATTCCACGGTTCTTTGACTGTGTGATGAAAAATTATACTTAGTTTTGTAATTTTTTTGCTCTAAATTATACCTCAGTATTATTTATTGGGAACAAATATGGCGGATATGATATATAAAAAAATTAAAACATTCTGCAATGCAGGTTAGTGTGAGCGATGGGGGTATCTTTAATTCGTTTTGGTTGAAATTGGAATTGAGCTGTTTTGATGATTCTGAGGAGTATTTATCTGATAAGGTTGCAAATTAGCGCAATGAAAGATTGAAGTTTCTCAGCCGAGGAAAACAATCAAGTTGCTTAAGACTCTCCTTGGTGATGAATTCATTTCGCCATAGTTGATGACAGCAGTTCATTACAAGTCTTGAATTTTTCTACGTCCATGGAACCCAGTGGACCAATTATCATATTCACAGTAGCAGCTACACCAAACCCATCTTGATTGTTGCATTCTTAACGACGTACCCTTGTACATGTCGAGAATAACAGAGCCTGTACTTAATGGTACTTTCAATTTCTCCCACCAGGTGTCAAATGGCGTCTCGTGACCGCTAAGGTTCTTCAGCTGCCACCATATGTCCATTTGACACGAATTGGTTATGTAGCTGGACGGAATATTCCATGTCAAGTATATAGGGCTATTTATTTCCCACAATCCCTGCACTGTTATTTTATTGCAGACTCTTTCAAATTCTTCTTTATCTCTTAGTTTTGCTGCTTCTTTTTCCTTTTCCTTTTCTTTTTCCCTTTCTTTTTCCTTTTGTTTTTCCTTTTCTTTTTCCCTCTCTTTCTCCTTTTCTTTTTGTAGAAACCCATTTGTAACAGCAGACTGCTTATCTATTGATCTGTTCACATCAGCTGACAACTTGTTCAGATCATTTCTGTCATCTCTAAGTTTTGTAATCGTCTCCTTTACATCATTCTTGAACTGGTCAACATCTGCCCCACTGTCGATAGCCCTGAACAGCTCTTTCTCTAGGCGTCGTAGCACACTATGTTCAACTGGGCGATAGTATGCTATCACATCTGGGCACAGAATTTGAATAGGCAAAAACTTGACCGTTAAAGGTTCGTTGTAATACAATAGATCTCTTGGCAATGTTTGACAGTATCGTTGCATATCTTCAATAGAGGAAATCCTCAGCCATAAGCCATAAGGTACGCTTGTAATTGTTCGAACTTCAGAATTCTGTTCAACTCTCTTTTCTGTCCATTGCAATTTCTTTTCAACTTTAAAAAAACCAAAAATTTTTGCCTGCAGTCGGGCTTTAGCTTCGGTAGTCGTCTCTTTTTTATAGCAAGACTGACGAAATGAGATATTTACAGCCGAACCCTCCGTAATTTCGCATACAAAATGTGTAACATTTGATCTCACCAATCTCGGCTTCAAAGCGGTTAGAACTTCCATAGGAATTGATCGAATTCTGTTTCGTCTGATTACTGTGAAGTCGATCCTTGCTTCCTTTCTTTGAATTTCACTCGTGGACAGATACTGAGCACTGCCACTAGCTGTCACAATTCCAAAATCAATATTGACCGCTCCTTCTAGCTCAAGTTCGTTTGTTTCTCTCAACTCAGCGAAAGAACTTGAGAATGATAGAGTTATATCTGGAACAGCAACGTGTCTTTCATTTTGTTGACATAGTTGAGCGCAATCGTAATCTGTGCCGACAATTTGACCGGTTGTCGCGTCGTATAGGTCCCCTAACTGTACACTTCTGTTTCCCAGAGCATGTCGAACAATTGGCTCAATTTTACTCCTCTGACTAGATAAAAGCAAAGCCATTTGAGGTAAACCGGGTCAATGACCAGAGAAATCTGAAATTTTGTTCAAACTGAGGTCATCAGTTGAAAAAATCTTCTACTTAAAATTTGGCCTGAATAGCCAACTGTTCATGAAATGAGAATAATTGTTAATTTCATATATGTTTCAATTCATCAGTTCCTTAATTAATTTTTGTTTTTCAAAAATTATACAGTTTCAGATATCATTACGTACACAGCGATTAGATCAAAACAGAAACAAAACGTATTAGTCTTTATCAATCATTTACAAATGGAGAGAGAGAATTAAATTGAAGCAGCGGAAATTATCTTCAAAAAGTAATTATGCATAACTAAAGACGTACCCTAATTGTAGCCTGCTTTATCTGAGATGGGTAATAATCTGTTAAAAAGTCAATACAGCTTTATTTAGACCTTTAGACCGCTTTTTAAAATTTAGACCGAAGAAGGAAACCAATATTGAAGTACTCTAAATTGGTGTCAGGACAATATACCCAATGCCATTATGCTCAATACCATTATACCCAATTCATTATGATACTTTTGTTCAATAATCCGACTACAAATTAGCAGTCATTATGAGAAATATGAATTAACATACTCAATGGCCGTGGTCATGCCTCAGCGGCAGTGGGACATGATATGAAACTATCACAACCGGGCGTGGGATTAAATTATCCGCTTGAGTACGTTAAGACATACCTGTAGGAAAAGGCTAATTTGTAGTCGGATTATTGAAAGAAAATAGCAAAGTGTATTGGTATAATGGCATTGGGTATATTGGCATTGGGTATATTGTCATGTAACCCTTTAAATTCACAATTAGTAGTAAACTGAGTCGAATTAAGCGTCTTAAATTCTGAAAGAAAACAAATTAGTGGCACTAAGTCAAGGAGTCAAGCGCAAAAGTTTGACTCGAGAAATTGAATAGCTCAAGCCGCAAACATTTTGCTTCACATGGTCAAGCAAATGTTTTGCAATTTTGTCTGAGATCAATTAAAAAACTTCTGGCATCATTCTCAAAGTTCTTGGCAGAATTCCGTAAAAAGAAATAAATGTTTTTTTGGGCTAAGGTGAATCAAATGTACTCTTTCTGCTATGTTTATTTTAAAAGTTTACCTAGAGAGCGATTTCTTCATAATTAAAAATAAACATCCGAAATTACGGTTTAAAGGAAAATTGAATTGATCAAAAGTTAAAATCCCACCCGACCAAAAATTGCTTACAATGTTAAAATATTTGTCTGCTGAAAAAACGTTTTCAAAAATTGTGTTAGAGCATTTTGTTAGAATATTTTTTTACATTAAAAAATATGTGGTTTAATATTTGCATGAAAGTTCAGAAATTTAAATGGGAAATCTTGTATTTCAAATGAGAGACTCAGACACCAAACTTTAATTCTTTCTCTAGTTTCTTTCGACTGAATAATGAACGAGAACTAGAGTAATTGTGCAATGAACGTTTTATTTAGTCAATTATAGTTTTTATGTTCGTCAAAGTGCTTTCTTCAATTTATGTAATCAAAATGATCTGAGTTGAAGACAGATGCAAGCCTTCAACCAAAAGCGTGATCGGGTAATTCAAAATGTTTTAGGCTGTGAGATTTGCATATCATCTGACCACAGAAATTTTTGTTAGGCGAACATTTACTTTTTCAACCACGAGTAGTAGTGTGCTTTTTCTCAAGTCAAGACTTTCGGACACTTTTTGTTTTTGACTGGAATGAATTTATATGAGACCATAGGTACGCGAGAAAATGTCGCTCTTCATGTCTTTTCTCTTACTAGGAAACCCACTAATGTCTCAAGTCTTTCCTCAAAAAACGCTCTTTTTTCCTATGTTGTTGTTGAAGATCCTAATAAATCCACATTTTTCCTGTTATTTTTGGCTAAACATTGCATAGGATTCTTACTTTTTCGATTTTACCAGTGTAAAGAGTGAGAGCTTGTATATACTTACAACCACCTGAAATTTTCACTAAATTTATTAATAGGATTTTTGACATGATTTTCTTCATCTTAGCAAATCACAAATAGGAAGTTAAGTCAGAAATAGGAATGATGCACAAATTTTGTATGATTTTTAAACTTCCGTGTTTTGGATGAAGAAGGTGCATTCAAAAAGCAGCGTGGATTTTTGTTATTTTTTTCAACAGCTTCATCAATCTGATGGTGTAAGCACTAACAGCATTCAAATTTAAGACAGAAACTGCTCTATAAGTCTTTGTGTATTGTTTTTATAATATCTCAGTTTGCAAAAATTAATGAGGATCACTCGAATCTAAACATCTGCATCTTTTAGTGCACCATCTTTATTAATAATACGAAAGTTTAAAATTTATACAAATTTTGTGCAATATTCTTATTTCTGGCTTAAGTTCCTATTTGTAATTTGCTAAAATAAAAAAATCATTTAACAACTTTTTATTAATCAAATTTTACTGTAGGTATGTCAAGCTACCAGATATTATTCTAAAATATCACCAAACTCTCCACAGCTTTGCCACATTCATTTTAAAATTTGGTTTATAAAGTAAACATGTTTTTGGCTTAGTTAATCCGGCTACAAAATCCTAAAAACTTTTGTACAAGAGATTTTGCAGGTGATTGTGTTAAAGATAGCAAAACATTTGATACGACCTTGAAAATTTGCTATCACATATTCCCAATTAATCCCCATAACGAATATAAAAAAGTTAATTATGATTTCGATGTTGGCAGATTTATGCTTGCAAGAATGAAATTGGCAGCAGCTTCACTGTAATTGTAGTGTTGAATTTTTTCAACTTCTCCGGCAACTTCTCTATTACATCCAAGGCTGCTTCAATAGTGGTGACTGAGTCCTCTATCAAACCACTAGCGTGGACCACGGTTCCCTGGTATTTCGAGAAGTCATTGCTCTTCGTTTCTGCAACACACATTTTAGAGTTTTTCGGGGGCTAAAAAATCATAACATCAACTTAAGTCAAAAAGCACTGAATGACCACATATCAATTCTAAATAGTTTGTTGCTGTTAACTGTCGCAATTGTATGTGAGGTTTTTGCAGATATTTGTTTGATTCTGCAGTTGGTTTGCTTTTTATTTTGCACTGTTCGTTTCGTCTTCGTGACGAAAATGCGTTGAATTCTGTGTCTTGTTACAACTACAATGGGTGAAAATATATTTCGATTTAAAAACTTATTCCTTTCCTCGTTAAAATATTCGTTGTTCCTAAAGCAGTACGGAGAATTAGGTGATCTTTTTATAGTTGCGTTATGGATGTCATAAAGAAATCGTGTTCCGTATAAGTTAATTGATTTGCTGGGCAAAATTCCAGATTTACGTGTTTCAATCTATGAACGCCTTCGCGACGCAAAATCGCTCTTAATTTTGTTTGTCGAATTATTTTAATTCGTTGACAAAATTTTAGTGGTATTTGCTCCGCGAATCTGAGTTTACACTTTTGACCAGTGATTCGCTTAGGGAATATCAATTTTATGAGCTCTCTTATTTCGAACGTATTTGCTGAGCTAAATTGGATAAAGAGATTCAACCGAAAACTGTATTACAATGAGAGCGAATGAGATTCAGATTAAATCAATAATTACGAACAACTTAACTAAAAAGGAATTGGTGGTAGACTGCAGGAACAGAAAACTTGTATAGACATTGGATCACAAGTTTATGTAAACAAATTGAATAAAGTATGAACAATCAAGATTTGATCTTCAAATGAAAATGAATGAAAAAAACTATGGAACTGAACTAAAAAGAAAACTAAATTAGGATTAAATAATTTAAGGGAAGTTAGCGCCGCAAATGACATATATGAGGTTTCGATCTGTACCACATTTTCCCCTCAGCAGAATAAAAAAAGACAAAATTTTGTCTACAACAGAAAATTAATAACATATGTACTGGTTAATAAAGTAATACATTAATGTTTTTCAATGAGTTTTGGGAGTCAATCTGTATCAGAGTCTGATGCACATTCCGCCTCTCAAACGGTCATACTGGACTCTGGCGCTTCGTAGTTTGGTGAAACGAAGCATTGTGTAGTGTACGGTTGGTCTGTTGAACAAGTTCCCACTCGAAAATATGATGACTGCGTTTCTTGATTTTGTTTGGCAGTAATTTGGATTGTTAAAATTATTGACTTATACTTGGTTTGCTGTTCTTTCAGCATTTGACGCCGTTTCTGTCTTGATAGTGCTCTACTTGCTTTCAATGTTGGAGGGCATGTTTGAGTTGATGCCATTGACTCATCGGGTTTTGTGATTGAAGGCGAAGTCTATTCGCTTTTGTGATGATTGTGTGATTGATATTGCTCTGGCAGCTGCTTTGCGTTTTGAACGTCGTGCTGGCTCCACAATCACCGGTGTTGTTTGAGGAAGTGTCAACAGTGGAATGAATTCCGACGTCAATTGAATTGGTTGCATTTACGGAGCGGGTACGATCATTTTCTTATGCTTTGTGGGCTTTATACTTTGCCTAAAAAGCATATTGTGGGAAATATGCTTTGATACGCCAGAATATATCGATAACAAACAGCTGGTATCGTCATTGATTTGACAGTGTTTCATCTTGTTCCCTCCTTCAATTTTTTGCGTCTTTTGCGTGTCGGGTTATAAGTTCTTCTGTAGTCTTCCCCGTTGGAAGTTTTGGGCGTCTTTCCTCATAGCATTTCAGGTCAGTTCGTTTTTCAGCCTTAGTGCCGAATTTTTATTTGGTCCACCGAAATTTATATGAATTTCTTCATTTGGTACTTTGCATATTTTTAATGGGGCCCATTTGATAGCAGGTATGATAAACTTTAAATTTTTACCAATTTTAAAGCAGGGGTTACACTTGACCGTCATTGATAGTAGGTCCCTGTGCATAAACGGCCATCATGCGTGCACAGCCATGTTTGTCATACCTCAACTCCCAGGATGTTTAGCACTGACGGCTTCGACAAAAGCGTCCTTGATGGAGTTGGGGATGGCAATTCTATCGTCCGCACAAACACAGCCATTCTTTACGTGGAGGTACTTCCATTAACTGTGAATGTATGGCAAAACAAATTTGAAAACAATTCTTTCAGACCTTAAGACATCAATCAAAAATAAGCAACGGCAAAATGATGATTGCAATAAGAGACAATCAAGGAAGCCTGTCAATGAGGAGACCAGAGTGCTCGTTGACAACAATGAGAACAAAAATTCGAAAGTTGAACAATGTTTTGTTTTGAGAGTCCTTAAAACAGTTAGCTATACACTGAAATCCTAAACAGATCAATTCAATCGTTCATAGTAACAAACAATCTCTTCGACTGTCATGAACAGGCCATAAAATAACAGAAAGAACAACAATTAGGGTCAGAAAGAGCAAAAAAATTCAATTCAATTCAAAAAAATTCAGTTTTGCTAGAGAAACGTTTCGCAGCCGTTAAAACTATAATTTTTTTTACTAAAACCATTAAAAATAATTTTTAATACATTCTTTCACTGCCAATTAGGTGTGTGATTTTCGCGACGCTTTGATAAAAGTAACAAATATCAACCTCAGATATAGGCAAATATGCAGAAAATTATAAATTTTCAATGAGATTTCATTGAAAGAATGCAAAAATAATAGTAAAAATTAAAGATAGTTGGAAAAGTAACTTGTATTTCGCTTTGAATACAATTCATCCTGTATTTGGAGACAAAGCTACTTCTGGACAAAACAAGTATAAAAATGTTGGCCAAAGTCAAAACATCATTGTCATTTTTTTGAACAAAATTGTTCAAAGTCCACAGGTTGATAAGCTCACAATTAACTCTTAAAGCGATCAAATAAATTTTTGATTAAAAAATGGAAGTCATCAGGCTGCGAAAAGATTTTTAACTGAAGGCAAAACAAAAGAAGTCAATTAGAGCTTACCAAAATACAGTGTCAAAGCCCTATGCTTTTTGAGTTTTTCGCTGAAGACATAATATGCATTCGTCTGACTGAGAATTGTTTTAAGAAGGATCTATAAGTAAAAGGATTTTCGTTCGAAATCATTCTTGTCTAAAACTACCTTTATACAGTTTAACAAAAAGTGTTCTTCAATATAGTGAAGGACTTATTCAATTCAATTGAGGGCCCAGGTAGTACTCAACATAAAAAACAGAATTAAGAAAAAAAATTGAAGAAATTCCTGCCCCAATCTAATCCAAAAGTTATTAATTATTGGAATACAAGAAGAGGTTAAAACTAGCTTTGATTTAGCTTTGCCTCCATTAAAAACATTTAATTATCTCAAGTGCTTGCAAAATAGAACAATTAGCAAGTGAAAAATGTCGATAAACTAAAAATAATTGAAGCGTTTTGTATAATCATTGAATTAAATTTTCGGTGAACTGGCAAAATTTTATTTCCAGAAGATTTGAATAGGAAGCAAAAACCAATTGATCTTTTTGTGGAGTTATTAAAGATGGTGATTGCAGATGTCAGATTTCTAATTCCTTTTATAAAGCTGAAACTCGACCAAACATTACTTACAACCCATTACTTACTCCTCGTCTCTGTTGAAAACACTTAATAAAGAAAAAAATAGATTTAGACAAAACCTGAACTAAACAGCTCAACACCTGAACTATTCTGTTGAGTGTTTTCAACTAAACGTCTCTGTTGAAAACACTCAGCAGAATAAAAAAAGACAAAGTTTTGTCTACAACAAAAAATTAATAACATATGTACTGGTTAATATAGAAATAGATTAATGTTTTTCAATGAGTTTTGGGAGTCAATCTGTATCAGAGTCTGATGCACATTCCGCCTCTCAAACGGTCATACTGGACTCTGACGCTTCGCAGTTTGGTGAAAAGAAGCATTGTGTAGTGTACGGTTGGTCTGTTGAACAAGTTCCCACTCGAAAACATGATGACTGCGTTTCTTGATTTTGTTTGGCAGTGATTTGGATTGTTAAATTTATTGACTTATACTTGGTTTGCTGTTCTTTCAGCATTTGACGCCGTTTCTGTCTTGATAGTGCTCTACTTGCTTTCAATGTTGGAGGGCATGTTTGAGTTGATGCCGTTGACTCATCGGGTTTTGTGATTGAATGCGAAGTCCTTTCGCTTTTGTGATGATTGTGCTATTGATATTGCTCTGGCAGCTGCTTTGCGTTTTGAACGTCGTGCTGGCTCCACAATTACCGGTGTTGTTTGAAGAAGTGTCAACAGTGGCATGAATTCCGACGTCAATTGAATTGGTTGCATTTACGGAGCGGGTACGATCTTTTTCTTATGCTTTGTGGGCTTTATACTTTGCCTAAAAAGCATATTGTGGGAAATATGCTTTGATACGCTAGAATATATCGATAACAAACAGCTAGTATCGTCATTGATATGACAGTGTTTTATCTTGTTCCCTCCTTCAATTTTAGCGTCTTTTGCGTGTCGGGTTATAAGTTCTTCTGTAGTCTTCCCCGTTGGAAGTTTTGGGCGTCTTTCCTCATAGCATTTCAGGTCAGTTCGTTTTTCAGCCTTAGTGCCGAATTTTTATTTGGTCCACCGAAATTTATTTGAATTTTTTCATTTGGTACTTTGCATATTTTTAGTGGGGCCCATTTGATAGAAGGTATGATAAACTTTAAATTTTTACCAATTAATTTATACCTTAATTTATACCTTAAACTTTAATTTTTACCTTTATACAGTTTAACAAAAAGTGTTCTTCAATATAGTGAAGGACTTATTCAATTCAATTGAGGGCCCAGGTAGTACTCAACATAAAAAACAGAATTAAGAAAAAAATTGAAGAAATTCGTGCCCCAATCTAATCCAAAAGTTATTAATTATTTGAATACAAGAAGAGTTTAAAACTAGCTTTGATTTAGCTTTGCCTCCATTAAAAACATTTAATTATTTCAAGTGCTTGCAAAATAGAACAATTAGCAAGTGAAAATTGTCGATAAACTAAAAATAATTGAAGCGTTTTGTATAATCATTGAATTAAATTTTCGGTGAACTGGCAAAATTTTATTTCCAGAAGATTTGAATAGGAAGCAAAAACCAATTGATCTTTTTGTGGAGTTATTAAAGATGGTGATTGCAGATGTCAGATTTCTAATTCCTTTTATAAAGCTGAAACTCGACCAAACATTACTTACAACCCATACTCCTCGTCTCTGTTGAAAACACTTAATAAAGAAAAAAATAGATTTAGAAAAACCTGAACTAAACAGCTCAACCTGTACTTGATTATATAAGATAGGAGACTTCTCCATAATGAGAGTCGGTAACACGCGTTAACAAACAAAAGACGCAACGTTCAAAAATAAGTTTCTATTTTGAGAACAATCAATTTCAAATTGAGCAAAACAAATGAAACCTGTGATAATTCATGATCTGCAAGACAACTTCTGTGCATTCGATCTATCAAAAACGTCCGCTTTTGGATATTTAGAGGAACGATCTATACATGCAAAAAATCTTGATTTTTTTATTATAAATTGATTCACCACAATCTATTTGAATTTATTTGTTTGGGACTCTGCATAATTTTTATGGTGCCCATTTACTAGAAGGTGGGATAGATTTTAAGTTTTTAACAATTTGAACGGGGGGGTTACACTTGACCGTCATTGATAGTAGGTCCCTGTGCATGAACGGCCATCATGCGTGCACAGCCATGTTTGTCATACCTCAACTCCCAGGATGTTTAGCGCGGACGGCTTCGACATAAGCGTCCTTTATGGAGTTGGGGAAGGCAATTCTATCGTCCGCACAAACAGAGCCGTTTTTTACGTGGATTTCCCTTCAGTGACTGTAAATGTATCGACATATCTGGCGACAACGATCCTCATTTCTTATGTTGATGCAGTCCCTGACCTTTTTTAGGATGGCATTTTTGGAGTTGAGGCTGGCATTAGTGTGCTTGAGCAGATTTTTGTTAACTTAAAATTGAATGTGTCCGCGTAGAGATTGTAACTAGAGGGCGTATTGGTGACGTTTGTAGTGTCTTTCCCTGGTTTTGAAGGTGTACCTGGGGCGGGCGTTGCTGTGCAGGGCCGGCTTTGTCCGCAAAATGGTGTAGCTTGCTTTGTTTGAGACAGTGTTTCTTCGTCGGCTGCTGACATCATTAACACAGAGTGAAAGGAATGGGCGATGCGTTTCAAACTTAACAATGTTTATTTGACTGTTTTGTAGGGCAGTTAAGGCAAAAAAAGAGTTTGGAATGTAGGTAGAAGAATTACAACAATGTGGTTTTAATTTGCTAATAAAATTGTCACTATTGATAATCTCCGAAAGTTGACGACATGCCAGTGCAAATTTGCTGCTTAATTTGTCAGTGGTATTTGAATTATTTGCGTCGAATTTTTTTAGCCCTTTTTGCTTCACGAAATTCGTATAATTTTTCGTATTTAATAAAAAGCGTTTTGCGCTGCGTTTAATAGCGACTAATTTAGCATTTATAATTTGCTTGTCTCAAGTCGATATATTCACAGCTTTTCGTTGTGGTTGACGTGAGAAAAGGTCCACTAGTCACATTTTTGTACCAGGAAGATGATCGGTTGAAAAATCAAAATATTGTAGACGATCAACCCATCGAGTGAGACGACTGGTGTATGATTTTTTTTGCTCTATTTTGTCGCGTTATAGATAATAATGCTCTATGTTCCGTTATGACAGAAAATGGTTTACCCTTCAGATAAAATCTAAAATGCTTTATTGACCATGCTACCCCCAATAGTTCGAGTTCCTTCATACTGTAACGTTCTTCAACGGAATTCAAGAAACGCGAGGCAAATGCTACTATGTGCCAACCATCCTGAGTTCGCTGTTCAAGTGCGCAACCAAGACTTCTTTTTCCAATTCATGCTTCTAGATCTGGGTCAAAATGTTTTTTTTCTGTTGCTTCTGCAATTTTCTCTTTATTGAGTCTAAAATCTTGTTCATGCTCATCAGTCAGGAACAATTTTTGTATTCTTCCTTAATAACGGTGGAGAAGGTAACAAAGTCGAGAGAGATTAGGTATAAATTTTTTTAAATGATGAACAGTGCCCATAAATGATCTCAGCTTTTTTAAGTTCATTGGAGAAGTGAGTTGTTGAATTGCAGCGGTTTTATTTGACAATGGAGTTACGATACGATATCCGAGCTGTATGATACGATATCCGAGCCATTTAATTTGATCGTTTGCGAAATGACATTTTGCTAAAATAATTCGAAGATTTTCTTCGTCGAGTTTAATGATACGTTTTTTCACAAGGTCTAAATGGTCTTCAATTCAACCTCTACTCACTTTTAATATTGCGTCAAGGAACCAGAACGTGTCATTTAGGTGGGCTAATGTACAATCTAAAGCTTTCTGAAATTTGGCCGGCATATGAGTCAACACATAAAAGCCTGATTTTGAAGCGGTAAATGGTTGTCATATCACCGCTTACCAAATTGAAATTACAATGGCGAGCCGTATCAGAGTGCAATTTGGGTTGACCGTATTCGTATTGCAAATCAAAGGCTGTAAAATATGCTGTCTTCTGCGGTGCGTTTGACAATGTTTGCCAAACAGTTTGAACCAGTGATTCTATGTTTGGCATTTGGTATTTGTTCTTCTGAATGGATTTAATTAGAATTTTGAATCCAGAGCTATTTTGATTGAGTGATTTTTCTTAACTGTAATTACAACTGATCAGAACTGTTGGATAACTTTTCAATATGTCCCCGATTTAGCATTTTTTCAACTTCAACTTTCACTTTTGGTTGAAGATGAATTTATACTTGTCTACCCTTTCGATGAATTATACGATAGTTTTTATGAAATTTTGAGTTTACCGTGTGGTGTTTAGATTGGCCAATTCGTGTCAGTAAACCGGGAATTTTTTTTAATCTTGACTGTTTTAGTACGCAAGGTGTTTTGATTGCATTAATTTCAGTTTTGTGACAAGGTTTTGGTGTTATTGTTATTCCAAGACAAATGAATCCCGTCCTAAGATGGGTAGAAAACCGTCTGCAACTACTCTTAATCTTGCTTTTGGAATTTGGCAATCATTAAATTTTACGGGAGTTTTTGTTGTTCCTAAATTTTCCACAATATCGTTCGAGAAAGATTTAAGTTCGAGCGGCTTTTTCTCTGAGCATTGGGCTTGAATGCAATTATACATTATTTGCTCTGCAAGTAACAGATTACAATCTGTGTTGCCAATTGTTATAGTTATGTTTTGCGAAGCGATTGGGGTAGGATTAATTTGTTCTATCATTGCGATATAATTTTCATCCGACGAATCATATTCAGAATTATATTGCTCATTGTAATTATATTCAATTCACATTTTGATTACAAGACTGGTCTGTGTTCTCGGGGTTCTCAGCATTATTGATGCGTTTATTTTGTTGTGTATGTTTGAAGTTGTTTCGTTTTTTTTCCGACATACCTTAGCAAAATGATTGAGAAGGCCACAGTGGCTACATTTCTTACCCAAGGTAGGGCAAACCTGATGGTGTGTCAATGTCCAATCTTGTCCACAATTTCTACAAAGACCATTTGATTCGAGGTGGAAAATGAGTTCTGTTTTGTGGTTGCTATCGAGCACTCGCGCAACGAAATCGGGTGAATTGTTGCATCACATTTACTTTACTGTTGTTGGTGAAATTCTTTGCTGATTCTGGTGGCCCATCTCCATATTAATAGCAATGCTAATAGCTCTTTCGGGTTCAACTGTATCGCTCAGTAGTTTGCGCTGTATATCGTCAGCAAGCATATTGGTGATGAATATGTCCTGCATGATTGCCTCTTCACGATTTTTAAAATTATTCACAATTCCCATTAAGTTCTTTGCGAACACTATGGAGTTGCTCCACTGTTTCTCTCTTCTTCTGTTTACTTGAGACATAACGATCGAAGGTGATATTGCGAGGGCGAATGAAGGCAATTTCCAGCATTTCCCAAAATTTCAAGGTTGATAGATCGTAAATGTTGTCGTGTGGAAATTTCTGTGTTAAGAGACGACGATGCTCGATTCCGATGCTCAAGTAGAATAGGGAGACACATTTTTGATCGCATAATGTCCATTGTCGTTCACCACAGAAAATAACCCACTCAGTTATTTTCTGGCACTTTTGTTCCCATTGAAGTTTTAGTTGACTATTTCTAATTTGTCGTTCTCGCTCTGTGTGTTCGGTTGCATCCTCAGTCGCAGCTTCCTATTTTGGTTCGGGTAGCAGCCTAACATTGTTCGAATTTGTTTGGAGCAGGGTGTCTAATGTTATATTTTCTCTTGCGATAATGGTCAACTTGACGTGATTTATCCGTTTCTCCCATCGTATCGGTAGGTCTGAAGTTGCCCTTCCCTAGTTAATTTGCTAGGCGAAATTCTGGATTTACATGTGTCATTCTATGAACTTATTGGCGACGCGAAATTCCTTTTGATTTAGTTTGGCGAATTATTTTATTTCGTTGACAAATTTTTAGTGCTATTTGCTCCGCGAATGTGAGTTTACACTTTTGACCAGTGATTCGCTTAGCGAATATCAGTTTTGTGAACTTTCTTATTTCGAGCGTATTTGGTGAGCTAAATTTGATGAAAGAGATTCAACCGAAAACTGTATTACAATGAGAGCGAATGAGATTCAGATTAAATCAATAATTACGACCTACTTAACTAAAAGGGAATTGGTGGTAGACTGCAGGAACAGAAAACGTGTATAGACATTGGATCACAAGTTTATGTAAACAAATTGAATAAAGTATGAACAATCAAGATTTGATCTTTAAATGGAAATGAATGAAAAAAAACTATGAAACTGAACTAAAAAGAAAACTAAATTAGGATTAAAAAATTTTAATGAAATTAGTGCCGCAAATGAAATATATGAATTTTCCATCTATACCACAATCGAGTTTCTAATGATTCATTTTAAAGAAAAACATTCGTTTTTCTCCAAATTGTTTAGCAATATTATCTGTTTGGCTAAATATAGTCACAGCTAAACGAAAAAGTGGCGTTGCAAAACGACAAATGGTCAAGAAACGTTTTTGGTATTGTGCCACAAAAACTTTGCCAGATCAATTTCAGTGTTTAAGGTTCCGACCCACTTTAGTGGGGGAGGAACGATATAGTCAAATGGGTTTTTTGGTCAGTCAATTTTGCATGATCCTTATATTCATTGTAAACGGCTGTTTGCGCATAATTAGAAAGCACTTCCAGCGTCAAATGTATAATTAAAATTAAAATTTTATTTTTCAATTTCATTTTTTTTTCACGGAGTCATCGAGCTGTGAACATTTGTGAGCATTTAACCAATTGTCGAACTAAGAGAGAGTCCTAAGCTCTGCATCAAGAAGTCTCAATTTTTAACTCAAAAATTAAACTCTAAAATCAAAGTTTGCTAGCATCGAAAAAAAGATTCTTGCATAAAACACGGTCAAGCGAAAAATTTGCCGGTTTGTTTGCGATCAAATAAATCTTCTGATTCCATTCCTAAAAGGATCAAATATGCTTTGTTAAGCCAAGTTGAACAAATATATCGTTTTTTGCTGTATTTTAAATTGTCAGTTTACAAAACTTTCCTAACAAACAAATTTAAACAGTTGTTTAAAGAACAATTATTAAGTCAGAAAATTAGATTTCAATCCAGTTAATAAAATGGCCATAGATGTACGATATTGTTCGTTTTTTAAGAAAAAAACACTTTTTCAAAAAAAACTTAGAAGAACTTTCTCAGTGAATCTTCGACCACACATCAGTAATTCTGATTACTAACAAATAAAACGCGTTCTCGTTTAATATACATTCATACCCAAAAACATTTGTTGTAAAAATTAGCACCACGGAACTTTAAGCGTGTCTACTGGCATTGAATTAAAATCACTTACAAAGAAAAAGGCTGTAAAATGAAACAGTTAAAAAAATCATTGGTAAGTCTGCTCTACATTCCCAATTTATGATTCAGAAGATGAATTCAGGTATAAGAAAGAGTACGTTTGTGCACAGCTTTTTGTCAAAGTAGAGATATGTAATTAGATACAATAATGCAAAATGTAATTGTCAAATGTAGTTATTATTCAAAATTTCCAGAATTTATCAAATTTTTATATTGATATCATAATTGCATAATTGGTTTCTCAAGTATGTTTATATTGAAAAATTTGCATTAAATATCAGACACGTTGATACTGAAATTTTATTCCAAGTTTTTTTCTGTAGGCTAGACTGAATATTGAACAGGGCCTTTAGTGATTGTGAAAGGAAGGTTTTTTTTATTTAGTCAACAATAGTTTTTATGTCCGGAAAATATTTTATTTTTTATGCAATTTCAAAAGCTATCTGAAGTGGAAAATACACAACTCTTCAGCCAAAATCGTTGTTGTAGACTATGAATTTTGTATACTATATGACCATTAATATTTTTTAACTTGAGCAGACAAATGCTTTTTCTTAAAATAGTCTTGTTGCAAACATTTTATTTCGGGTTAAATGATTTTTATGAGATTATGAGTAAAATAAGCTAAGATGCTTTTTCTCATGTTTGAACCCTTTCCCGCCCCTCTTCATGTCTTTTTGTCCAACAAAAAAACCCGCCGATTTCGGAAAAATCTTTTTTCACCCTCTTTTTCTGTTCGAGATCTTTTTCGAGGTTTTTTGACTGAAGAATCTTTTTCTGGCCCGGAATCCTCGTGGTGATTTCACGTTTTTGATTTTCCCAGTTGAAACTGTGAAAGATTGCACTAACTTTTACTTGAAATTGTTGTTAAGTTTTTTTGCGGATTTTTGATATTATAAATTCTAACTTAGCAAGTCGCAAATCAGAACCTAAGTCAGAAGTTGGAATTCAACACAATTTTTGTAATTTGTATTTTTCAGAACTTATAAACATAATTTATAATAGATAAAGGTGTTGCATTAAACAATTAGTGTTTTTTTTCTTTTTGAAGCTGTTTGCTGGTTGAAGCACAGAAAGCAATCAAAATCAAGGTGAAAACTGCTACACGTTTTTGGGTGTTGATTATATAATATCTCAATTTTCGAAAATCAACGACGGCTACTCGATCAAAACATCTGCTAGGCAGCATTTTATTTGACCATTTTTTTGTGGTTATCAAAGTTGCTTTTAATGCAACGATAATTTTTTCAAATGGTCTTGTAGTAGGTTTCTTCTATTTTTGGTGGAATTGAGGCCACGGATTGTGAAACTTTGTCCCAGCAAGCTTCCAAAATATCTTGGTGACATCAAACAAACGTATTGGAGCTCGCTCCTGTCGACTACATGAAAACAGATTTCTAATGAAAATTTTTAGTGAAGGTCTTCTAACTTTATCTTTTGTCAAGTTATACCGATTAATGTTGAGACGCTTCAATTAAACGCCCCAAATTAGACGTTCAAATTTCCTTTTTGCACTTGTGGAGTACTTCTTATATCAGTTTTGTGTTGACATTTATTTGAATCGACAAGTAAGTTGATAGAACAAATCTGTCAGTTTTTTTTCTAAAGAAAATGTTATTTCAGTCCCTCGTGAAATCTACTAAATCTGATCAAAAAATGATCAATTTGCTATGCAAAACTTGCGCTTGTTGATGAATGCATGATCAAGTGGAATCGAACTTACAATTTCGTAGAAAAAAGATCCTAAATACTCTCTGGTTTTCTATCGTAAGTGATTCTGCTAACTCTCTTCAATTTAGTGGAGAGATATTTCTGTCCAGTTTCTGTCGATACATGCAGAATTTTTAAAAATGGGTTGTTAGTAAACTTGATCGTCAAAGAGTAGCAGATTATATCGTAAATTAGCATTTTGGGCATTTAATTCTGTCAAGTAGTGCATATTAGGTAAAAGAGAAAAAAATGCCCCTGTCACACTACCATGTTTGGCCTTTGCTGGGGATGTTTAGCACCAATAGTTGTCTTTGACGACAATCCATTCTGTCTCCTCGGCAGAATCGAGATATTGGTTATGGGTAGTTGATTTAAAGCGAAGGAGAAGATATGCGGTGTTAGGTGTAGGTAGGTTTAGTTAGGGTTTGAGTAGAAACCAGTATCTGATTGGGAGCTGAAGCGACTGTTAAAGAGTCAAAACTTCTCAAACTGAATACTCTTTCACGAAGACTGTTATCAGAGGCTAATGGTCCATGAACTCTAGAAACGAGCAGAGTACACTTTATTTTTTTAAACTGGCGTTCAAAAAAACCATCAGTGTTTGAAAAGTTAGAAGTCAATGATCAAGCCATGAAAACGAAGCTGAATTAAAAAACCTAGCGAGATCACTCCTGAAATCACAGCTCTGGCGTCGTACTAAATTAACCCAGAAACTCAAGCTAACAAGTCCCTTCAATGTAGACTTTTTGTATTTTTACATAACGAACAAAATTAGACCAAAGTAAATGAAAACAGAAAAAAAATTCTTTATTGATGAAAGGGGATTAAAAATCAACATATGCAATAAGTAAATCTCAAATGTGCGGTTTGGGAGCCATTTCGGGGGTTAGAATTATGTGACAATCCTATGATTGGGGGTAGTTTTAGGGTATATCCTGTCAGTTGGAGGGCGCAGAGGTTAGGAATTGTGAAGGCGTTTGAATCACAACACTTAAAAAAAAGATACTAGCCAGAATGGAAAAATGTTCCAAAATTGTCCTTTCCACATTACGGGTAACTGAATTTGTGTCCATAACTTAGATTAAGTCACTGAACGTTCAGTATTTTATTTGAGTTAGGTAAGTAAGTCGTGGTGACTTTTTCGCCTCTATTTCAAATGCCTAACCAAACTCAACCAGGTAGTAAAATGCATCACCGATAAAATAATGGCAACGTCTAGAGAATTCGACGCAAAGAAGCGACTCGTGCTTTATTTACTATTAACTAACCTTACCTAAATGAGAAAATTTAAAATCAAAAACCAAATATTAGAGCCGTGTAAACTATAGAAATCATTTTCCTAAAAAATTAGACACAATGTTTAGTTGAAGATTGTGAGTAGGTGAGTAGGCGAGTTGATGTGGGATAAGGGCATATGATATGGGGGACTCAAGGACCGGTATGTAGGTTCACAGATTTGGTATGTAGAGACAAAGGTAGGTGGAGATAAGCAGGATTGAGGGAGGCATAAATAAGTGTGGCTAACTAGGTGCCCGGACCCGAGTGTCATAGACTTTCATTACTGAATCAGTATATTCCAATAGTATATCGACGATTCAGTACTGAATCAGAGTAACCTAAGGGTACTTTGTTAGCCCAGTATGTTCAGTATAAATTCAGAAAGCATTTTTTTTCTGAAAGTAGGATGAACATGATGATTTGAGTCTTTCATAATGTTCATAGAGTTTTCAGAAAAAAATGAAATTTTCGAATGAAACTCAAAAAATTTGGTTGAGCATGAAAATGCTATTATTTCAATATGTTCCGTATTGGGAACAGTATTGGGAACAGCATAACGTATTGGGAACAGTATAACATCCTCTTGATACACCGATACCACCCCCCCTCGGGGGGGGGGGGAATTTATTCTTTAGTGCCTAAATTTGCACTGGAAGAAGTAAGCCCCCCACCCAGTAATGGACGAAGTGTCGAAGTCGAACTCGCATTACGGGGGGGGGTTCCGCGTTCCATTCGTTCCGTTCGTTCCTCCGCGTTCCGTTCGTTCCTCCGCGTTCCATTCGTTCCGTTCGTTCCTCCGCGTTCCGTTCGTTCCTCCGCGTTCCGTTCGTTCCGCGTTCCGTTCGCTCCGCGTTCCGTGTACCATCCCCCCGGATTATGACCATTTATGAATTTTCCTTTTTCCAGAACACACGATCCCTTCCCACTTAAGCGTTTCGAAGTTTAACACGAGAAGGTGAAGGTGTCCGAGTGTCCATCACCATCGTTCCATCATACAACAGAGGCCCAACTCGTCCGGGCCTCTTTCCCAGATCGACCTGCGAATGTTCCTTTATTAATACAGAGAGTCTAAATGAACGACAGAGCGCAAACTCTGTTGTATGATGGAACGATGGTGATGAACACTCGGACACCTTCACCTTCTCGTGTCGCGTTTCGAATCTGTTGTGTGGAGGGGGAAGATGACTTGAGGAAATGGATGAGTATGGTCAGAAGCAAGGTGACGAATTGCGAAGTTGAATTGCGAATGAGAATACACACAGAGAATGGGAATACACAGAGAATGGGAATACAAACAGAGAATGGGAATACAAACAGAGAATGGGAATACAAACAGAGAATGGGAATACACACAGAGAATGGGAATACACACAGAGAATGGGAATACACACAGAGAATTAACCGTACTTCATTAACTAACATTAAACTTCTAGAAATACAGTTGAGAATAAGCATATGTTTAAAGTCTGTTTTCAATAACCACATGATGATTAATTAATTTTTTGAATTGCCTACGAGTTTTTTTTCGAAATTACGGCCGTGGTTTTTCGTCATTTTTCATGCTGTTCAATTGAAAAACAGGCAAAAGTTCATTATGTCCATGATAAATACAGAATTGAATTCCATTATGTTCAGAGTAAGTTCAGAATTTTACTATGAATTTACCATGAAATGTCTATAAAGTGCCATGATCAGAACTCTGGCCATGAAAAAATTCATAATGGAAATTCTATGATTCATTACTGGAATGCTATGACACACAGGTCCGGGTGAGAAATTAGGTAGGTGGGGGGATGAGTGTAGTTTGGCTACGGAAGATGTACAGTTATGGGATCAAAATTTGTAAAAAAAAATGCCTGTCTATTTTGAATATTATCAGCAGTTTCTCATCACCAGTTGTGTACGTTGGTAAATAAGCAACTGCTAAATCTATTGCTTAGTAAAAACAGAAGTCGATCCTCTAAAACAGAAGTCAATGTTCTTGAAGTCAGAGCTCATTGTTCAAATCAGGAATAAATTTGCTTCAGCTCAAAACACATTGACGATGGTAAACCGAAAACGGCTTGCAGATTCTGGATATTTTAACTTTAAGCAAACCTGAGCTAAATCGGAAATGTCAAGAGAAAATAAGAAAACAATTAATTGCCTATTAAACCTGTAAAGAGTATTTTAAAAATGCAGCCACCATTTTTAGGATAGTGTTGTGGATATATGGGACTCGTGTTGAAAAAGGGGGGCAGTGGAGTTGTTGTTAGGCTGAGTGGGGGAGGGGGAGGCAGTGATAGGTAGGGGGGTATTTTTTTATCGGGGATTAGGTAGGTGGTGCGCAGGAAGGTAGTTTACCGGGAAGAGAAATTTACATTGTTCGCGGAAGGACAAGGTAGAAGGGAAACAGGAGTACGCTATGGGAACAAGTTTTCTTAAATTGACCCGTTGATTGTTGATTATGATAATTAGCAGTAGTTTTCAATTACTATGCGTTAGAATCTCAATGGGTATTCTATGATTTTCATTTTAGTTTGACACCTCTAATTTTGTTTTATTCTGAAACTTTATTGCAATAGATTGAGATACTGAAATCTCAAATTGATTACGAAGGTCTTTTGTTATTTAAAATTTAAAGTTTTTAAAGTTCTCAACATATATTTGAGCATAAGCTTTCAATTACATATTAGTGAGATCAGAAAATCGGGATCTTTCAATTTGCACCCTCAACCTCTGTACGTTATGCACACCTCAGTCGTTGAGCACATGTTTTTAAAAAGTAAATCGTTGGAAAAAGAATAGAGAGGTGCGCTCGGGGCTGCAATTAACATGCACCCACGAAGCTCAGGGAACACAAAAGAAGAATATCCAAAATTTGGCTGACAAAAGAAGCCTCCTCGCAATTAACTGTTAATGACCCGAGCAACTTCTTTGAAAAAAAAACATTTTCCCTTTTCACCTTTTAGTAGGATATGCACTCAAGTTAAAGAGATCGCTCCATTGCAAAATATTTTTTTTGTAAAAAATATTGTAGTTCTGTTGGGGGTTGCAATTAATATGACCAACTAAAGAGGGGCAGCCAACTGAAACGATCCACAAAGACCTACAACAACAAGCGTGGCGCAGTATATGTTACGTGAATCTGATTAAGTGACTGAGAGAAAATAATGATTAACTGAGAACAATTAGGGGTTCGAAGAGTTAATCAGAATTTTGAAGTGACTTTAGCAGAGTCACCTACTCTTGCTTGAAACACGCACTACACTTTAAAAAAATTGCAGGAAAATTGATTATAAAATGCAGGTAATTTTACCTCGAATTTGCAAGTAAATTGTTCTTTAATGCAACTTACCTAGAAACTACCTGCAAGCAATCTAAACTACCTGCAATTCTAGGTAAATTTGCCTGCATTTTATAATCAATTTACCTGCAATTTTTTTAGAGTGTAGTGCGTGTTTTAAGCAAGAGTAGGTGACTCTGCTAGAGTCACTTCAAAATTAGGATTAAATCTTCGAACCCCTAATTGTTCTCAGTTAATCATTATTTTCTCTCAGTCTTTTAATCAGATTCACGTAACATATACTGCGTAAAAAAGAAAATTCAAGAGGAGCACGCCAAAAACCAGTTACCGACAGCAAGGATTATAGATGATATAGGGCATATTAGTTTTTGCTGAATTTTTTTAGTTTTCTGCTCGGACTGACTTTGTTTCCTTCTAATCTTCCATTGAGGAATATTATCTAAACTTCAATAAGATTTTTTTTAGATGTTTTTTTCACTTATATCTACATACCTAAAATAATTTTGTTGTTTGAGTTTGCAGGTAAATTCTAGGTAACGTATTGCACGCATCAATTTTTTGCAGGTAATTTTGCAGGTAATGTTACCTGCAATTTTGCTTACCTGCAAACGTTGCAGGTAAAATTACCTAGACATTTTTTAGAGTGTATATAAGTTTTAAAGAGTTATATTTTGAGACATGGAAGTTTCAAAATATCAGATATGTACAGTGCCAGATTCAAGAGTGCCAGAATTTACTATATACAGAGCCAGATTTTGAAACACCCAAACTACATATTGCAAACAAGGTTACGTGTTTCTTCTATCGTCACTCCTAAAGTTCTCTCCTGCCGTACATCTCGGACCGCGCAGTGCTCGATTAATTCCAGATTTTCACAGTGACTTCCCTAGAGTGATGTAAATCTAAACTTAAGGTTTCGAGGATCAACTATTTTCTGTGTTACAGAGGCCCAAATACATACCCCCTTTAAGATGCGCCGAAGCTCCAAAGACACCCAGCTGCAAATTCCCTTTCAACTCGCCACTAATCTTCGAAGCAGCTTCAGCACTTTCACAAGATTTCATAAACAAAATGCTTGCTGCCGCTCCCTCGGTCACCTCGGCAACAAAATGCGTAATGTTCGAAAACCTTGACAAGAACTCCATATGAGTTGGTTTACGAATCACCTCCATCGGTATCTTTAAGTAGGGCAATTCGCAGACTGTCTAACAGGCCGAAGTTTTTTAGACTTCACACTGATCAGGCAATCTTTTCAGGCTTTGCTCACTGATCAGAACTTTGTTCAGAATTTCGCCTCTTAATGTCCATATATTCTGCATCACACTTTGCAGTGAATCAGTGCTGAGCAAGTCTTTATCTAAGTCTATATAAAAAATCAGATTTATAGAACAGAAAGAAAAAAGCTTGCTGAGTTGATTCCTATAAATTCTTGACTTATTTGTCAGAGAATTGCCCGTCGCATTCTGTTTTGTTTCGTGTACATCAGTGCCACGCACGCCATATTTGATTCCGAAGACTCCATTTTGTCAAGCGCTAACTTGAAACCGCCTTTTGCCTTAACACAAAATGAGCCCTCAACACCACCATCAATCTCATTATTTGAGCTTTTCCGGAGCTCACTTGCGCTGTTGACAAACTTCAGCTGAATGTCTGGATTCTCTTTTTCGGTGTTTTGAATCTCGTTCGTGTTCCAGGGACTCAAACCTCCGAAGAACATGCCAGCACTCGCATCGAACAGATCACCCAGCTCAACGTGATTGCCCAATGCTGGCATTTCGACAGGGTTGGCGATCAAAGATTCCGTCGTAATTTCGCCCTGATTTTTAGCAGGCATTCTGTTAAATAATTTGGCCATGTCTTGCTATAGATTTCCTGTAACATTTAAAACATTTTTAACTTTTATTGCAATTTCTGAAAACTTTCAAAAAGTGTTTGGAGCCTAGCACAGATTAATTTTTAATGTCAACGCAATTTAACTTAATTTCGAACATTCTCTAGATTTTGGCCCCGAAGTGACATGAAATGAGATTTTTCCTATTCCAGGGTCCAGGTTTGGCGGTGAATTTCCGTAAGAAATGCGGTTAAATGCGGTGAAAAAAAATTTTCACCGCGCATTTCTTACATCTTTTTGCGATGAATGCGGTGAATCGCGGTGAATTATGAACTTCTCATTCCACTGCGCCAATTCCCGTTTACTACAAATATTTTTCTTGTGAATATAAGTAAACTTTGGAAAAAAAATGCGGTGAACTTTTGTAAGAAATGCAGTGAATTTCGCAGTGCGGTGAATTTTTGTAAGGAATGCGGTGAAATGCGATGAAATATTTTTTTCACCGCATTCACCGCAATCACCGCATTTATCTACTAAAATTCACCGCATTCACCGCATTTCTTACAAAAATTCAGCCAAAAACCTCGACCCGGGCTGAATACCCAACTGAATTATTTGTCAACTAACAGCAGTGTTGTCTATGGTACATAACTGCAACAGAAATCCAATTGGCCTAAAGTGCTATTATTAAGATAAAATATAGAGATATGAGACGCGATCTGTTCAAAAGGTGTGAAATCTGCTCTTTCGGTTACAGTGAATCCGACTGAATTATTGAAAAGTTAAGATTTAAGAATATCGTAAATTGTTTTTAGAAACAATCATCAAAAAATCACTCTTCTTGTAGAATTTATTTTTAATATTTCAGGAAAAGTCTCAGTATTTCCAGGAAAAAATTTTTATTTCCCGGAAAAATTTCAATTTCCTGTAGACAATATATGGGCGATGTTGGAACTAAGGTAATCAATAAGTAATAAAAAGCTTTTAAAGAAGTTCACATATTAAACATGTGCCATTTTTACGTTGGTAGTATTAAGCTATGATAAACGGGGGAAACATCTCAATGATCTCATGAACATATTCCCTAATGAGCATATTCCCGTATACAATAAACTTTTTCCTGTTTAAACAAAGAAAAGTTTCAATGTTTATCGGAATATTTTCCCCCCTTTATCATAACTTAATGATAACAACGTAACAACAGCAGATGTTTGAATATGGGAACTTTCCCCAAAAAATTTTATTGCTTCATGATTACCTTAGTTCCCATATCAGTTCCCTTAAATGAAACCACGAGCAATGTATTTGACGAGCATCAATGCTTCCCTTACAAACGAGCTACATTTTCGTTTGCCAATATGTTAGTTACGGTTTCCTGTTTTTCCACCCCAATACTTTTAAACCCCTATATTTTAAGCCCCATATTTTAACCCCTATATCATTGACACCCACAATAATTTAACCCCTATATTGTTGTCACCTCGGTTATAAACTTCCTATAATTGAGGATATTTAAGTCTCAATTAATTCTAATGACTATAATAAATAGAGATTAAAAATGGTTTAAAACCAATGAGGTGTAAATATAATTTTTCACACCTCAGTCATTTCACCCCGATTTTATTTTCCTAATAAATGGCTCATAATAAAACTAGCAACTCAATAAAATAAAAGCAACGTTATAACACTCAGCGAATCATTTTTATCAGATTGCTTGTTTGTATGCTATCCTTCCAAAAAAACTGGAAAAAAATGCACAAGGGATTACGTGATGCCTTAGAAACCTCTGCTCCAGATTGTAAGCGCGAAATGTTTTTGCTAAATTTTGAACTTGCCCCATTTAATACCTTCCTAAAGCACAATCCAGCTCCAATGCTCTCAAGTTGCCATTTTCATTTAACGCAAATTTTTGTTTGAAAAATTGGAGATCTTGGGTTGAAAAAGCTGGTTTTGAACAACCAAAAAAGAACTCTGGCACATGAAATGGTCCATGCTCTAGCTTTCAAAAAAAGGAGGAAACAGAAAAATTTTTGTTTCGAAGAAATAACTAATGTGACAGATCAACATCATATAGACATCTTTGTTATTGAAAAAACAGACAAGATTTGATTACATTATCAATCAAATTACATCACGTGTTCAATGTTGAATCGTCTTTCTATATTCCAGCAAAAATCTGCAATCAAAGAGACGCAGCCATAAAGTGCATCGCAAAAACAACTAAAACTACTGAAGGATGGCATAATAAGATTCAAGACATATTCAGCGGTTGGCACCCCGAAATTTGAAAACTTTTGGCTAATTGCAAAAGGACGCTGCGGTGAGAAGTTTATTATTTCTGAACGCCTCCTCTGGGCAAAAATGCTCAAAAAAAGTATGACCGCTTGAAGAGAAAGCTTCAGAATTTGATGGAGATTCACAGGGATGAAACTGATATTCGTTTTCTCAGGGCTTTTAGCAGTTTGACTCAGTTGCGTTACGAAAAGTTTTTGTCATCAATTATGTGGTTTTGTGTTAATATAAATATGAAGTCCATTTTAATGTTTTTGAGTTGACGCCCTCCTTGCGTCCTCATGGAGTTACTTTGAAGCCTCATAACATAAATCTTTAGGATATTTAATCCCGGGCGTTAGCCCTCTGATTCGATTTCTAATGGGAACACAGTTTCTCAACATTTAGGTAAAAAACTTGCAAATATTAGCAGCTCGAAAAAATTATCAGTCTTGATTTCATCGAATCTTCTGTTAAACAAAAGGTTATATTTTGTTGTGATTTCTTCAATAATGCCAGCTCAGAAATTAGGTTTTCATTTTCAGCTCACGTCCTTTTATAAGTACCAGGTTTTTCCGCTTCACAGACTAGGACAGGTTTTTGATTCAAATCAAAGTGCATCATAAAAGAGGTCAAACGTGAAAAATGTTCTTTTTCGATTAAAGGCAATGTGCTAAAAACTGCTGAGTCATTATTCTTCGAATTTAAGCAAACGAAGGTTGTTCAATGCCGCACTCTTGAAGATCAGTAATATTATTATATTTCAATTCTTTGATCTTTAGCGTTGCTAATTGTTATTTTGGACGCCGGAATAGATAAAACGAATTTTGTGGTATTGCTTTCAGTCTGAAAAGATTGCTGGGTTTAATGACTGAGATGTGATTATATACGGGGTTGATTTATAGGGCGTTAAACACACTGGATTGAAAAGAGGTAACACCTCTATTTATAGCTCAAAACAGAGGTGGCAACTACAAAAGCGTAAACGAAAAATAATTTAAAATTATTCGATGTTTTAATATTGCCAAATTTACTAATCCTCGCCTCTCAAATTTACTCGCTTTCAAAATATGCCAAATCAAATGTGCCTGTGTTCGCACATCAGAAAACTAAAAAATTTGTGTACAGCTTAATTTGAGGTAACAGAAATGGTAAAAAAATTGTAAATTTGTATGCTAAAAAATGTTTTATTCCCATTGTGACATTTCTTCATTATTTGCTTATAATAAAGAAATAGCACAATGCAGTGAAGCATTTTTAACAAAAAATTTTACTTAAAAATTGTGGCTCAGTATTTGAACATGAGCAATTTACCTCGACAAGATAAAAAAATCTTTTTATGGAAGTAGGAATCGTGAATGCTAAAAGAAGAAGGAACGATCGGCATTTCATGTTTATTTGACATTTTTTTTAAATGACATGGTATTCAAGACAAATTTTAAAGTTTTAGAACCAAGCATAAATTTCAGAGATTGTTTAACCTAATTATTGACGTTTTCGACGGCTTTAAATTGTGACTGTTTCTCCAGCCATTTTGAAAGTTCATGTTCAAAGTACTTTGCCTAGATTAATTTTCAGCCTGCAAAACCACATAATTACATACTATTTTTCACAGCCTTTTAAAATGATCATATGGTACTATAAGATTTTCATAGAACTTCACAAAGCATCAAACCAATTTCAGCGTTAACCACTCGTAAGAAGAACTGAAAAAAAAGTGCACAAAAAATTTTGTTAAGAAATTCGGCTGAATTTAATCCGAATTTCAGTCCCAAAGAGCCCAAAAAATGACTCTGTACGTAAGCAGTTAACGGTTAGGTAAATTTCTATGCATATAGGCATTGGATCTGATGGCCGTATACATATATACCAAAAGGATGACTTGAAAACCCAATTTTAGATGTCATTAAGTTAAGACGAACAAAAAATTATTGAATTTGGTCGAACTTAGTCTTCAGATGAAGCGTATCATCCAATCAGAAATTTAAGCAGAAGACCAGCATTTGTTGATAAAACGAAACACAAGGGAAAAGCCAGGTTTGGCTATAGGGATTTAGCCAAAAGATTCAACAAATATTTTTTATCTATGTTCATTAAAGGTAACACAATTATTTGCATCTCGACTCCGATATATTCAGAGTTTTTTTTGCAATATATACAATTTTCCTCAGGTTAGATGAGGATGAGAACAAAAACATTAAAAGCGGTTTGCAGGCGTACGACGTCTAAAGCCCACACTTATTGAAACTTTCATTCCCACTTATTGCTGATTTAACTTTGTTTAATTCTCGCAATAGAATAAACAAATGTGAGTTTCTGAAATTAGGGATAAAAATCCCCGAATTGCACCTGCAATTTAAAATGGAAGCGATTTAGACATTACCAACTACAAATCTATTGCTATTCTAAGTTCTCTGCAACATTTGTTTGAGGGAATATTTTTCAATCAATTCGAAGGGCTTCTACAGAGAAAACTTTGCAGGCAGCAACATGTTTTTAGAACTTTTTTTCGAGACCATAGATTGGTTGCAGCTAATATTTTAATCCAGATAGCAGAAACAAAACCAACTTTATACAGATTGAATTTTAGCAAAGCGAATTGACAACAGTTTGCAGGTCACTTCAGATCAATTTTTATTCAAAAGGTTTGGTGGATGCCATCCTCGATTGTTTTTACACAACTTTAGTACAGATTCTTTAATGTCAGTCCGATTAATAACCGCCAGAAGGGCGAAAACAGATTTTTATATGTCATATAAGGAAAAACAAGCTGAAAACAGCTGAAAATGGATCTCATATTTAGTTTACAAAGACATGAATCCGAATGTAAGCTCGTTTAAGCGAAAAACAAAACAATAAATTGTAAAAATCATAAAGGAAAGGTCGGAATGGTTTTTGAAGCCATCTCTCATAGGATTACAACTTCGATTCCGCTATAAACAAAAAAATCAAAAATTGCCCTATCTAAGGAGAAAAGTTCAATGCTCAACATTCAAGAAAGAGTGAAGTAATTTAGTTAATAACTACGTACTGTCGGTCATAATTTATGGATGAAGCAAATGAGTTGCATGCAAGACAAAGCTAAAAAAATGGAAAATTTTTGCGCCAAATGGGTAAATTCCACGAAAAAAAAACTTCAGTGATGGTGAACCCATTGCGTGTTCGCAAACATTGAAACTGCTTCCAATTTTCTTGTGGCAGATCTTATAGGTATAAAAACGGTCAAAGGTCAAACGCGAATAAAAGCTGAAGAGCATTGTGAAATCAGAGAAAGGATGTCACAAAACAAGGCCTAGCGAAAATATTTTCTCAGCCGAAATGATAATAGTCAT